>NW_010393739.1:0-2123 GCF_000710305.1 Buceros rhinoceros silvestris | reverse complement strand
AGGGAAGCACTTTCTGAAGACTTGTTAAAGATGAAGCAACATTTGATACTTTATAGCCGACAGGTGCAATAGCATCTTGTGTGCCTCAGGGACACATAAGAGGTCACATATGCTTACCATAGCTGGTGCTAATCCTTCCCCAGTTGTGCTTATTCCTGCCAGTTCTCTGATCCGTACAGGGTAGGTTGCGAGACCAGTGATTTCCAGCATCAAACACTCTTTTAGGCTGCATCTGTCAGTCAGCCTGGGAGACTGATCAGTAGAAAGAGCCTCTGCCACTTGATACTGAGGAATGTGCAGCTGACCCATCCAAAGTGACTATTTTGTCTCATGATGGCAATTTATTATTCCTGGGATTGTATCAAAAAGTTCTTTCTAACTGCGAAATTACTCACCACTTATTCAGATGACAGAGAAAAAAAGTTTCCAAATAACTTACAGGTGAAAATGACCGTACATATGAGACAATATAAAGTTACAAAGCAAGGGACTTTTTAAGAAAAGGTATTTTGCTGGGTGACCATATCCCTGCTTTGTCGGTACTAAGACTAAGATTTACACATCTGGTTAGGATCCTGCACTGTCTCCCGTTTGTTAAGACAGCTTTTCAGAAACAGTGGCTGAAAATGAATAGTCAAAGTAGGACTGATTAAGTAGCCAATTATCAGCTCTTGCTCCTTTGTTAGGATTATTTCAGAATGTGTTTATTTTGAACTCACCTGGAAACTATGCCCACAAAAAAAAAGGGGGGTGGGGGGTGGATGCTTTTGCAAAATAAAGAGCCGAGTGGCATTATCTATGATCGAAGATAATTCAGCCTAAGAAAGGCCTTCTCCAGACCTAATGACATATTATGGATGGCTCTTTTGTTTCCTCAGCAGTAAACAGGGGGCATACTGTGGCAAGCCTACATGATACAAACTGATATGATTTTAGAGTCCAGTGCACTATGGCCTATACAATTGCTCAAATCGACAGTTATTACTTTAGTAATTCAGTTATTTACTCTAGTGTTTGGAGTACTCAGCAACTGCTTTCTATTTAGAAGAGTTCAGGACATCTGGGAGTTAGTTTGTAGTTAAAACTTTTAAAGGGATCTATTTAGATATGAAGATACAAAAATTTAGATTTCTACAGGTGTCTGCATTTTTGTGCAGGTGTCTATTGATTCAATGGGTAGGTGTAAAATTCCCTGTTTTGAAGAATGTCATGTCTAAAGTGAAGGGGGTGAGGGGGAGAGGACATTTTAGTACCTTCCTTTTTCAGATTGAGAACTGAGGAACCGAGGAATTACAGTGTCTCTCCCAAGACTGCAGAGTTTTTATCTGGCAGACAGTGATGAATAATGGGAAAACAAACTACGTTTTTTATCCAACTGCAAAAGCCCCAAGCTAGCTCCAAAGGAGAAAGGCTAACTACAGCTGAATATAGTTTGTATACAGTTGAAAAATGATAAAGGACAACTTTATTCTAACAAAAGCCAGGGCAGAACTACCTACAGAATGTTTCTAACAGTGGGATATGCATTTAAGAATAGCGGTACACTAAAGACATTAGCCTGTATACAATATGTAAAGAGGGGAAAAGGAGAATAAAATTAAAATATACTTGTCTCAATGTATTCTCTTCTTCCTTCCATACCACCTTTGTTGATTTTCCTTTTTTCTCCAGTCAAACCCAAAAGGAAATGTCAGCAGCCTTCTGTGTAACACAGCCAGCACTAAACACTTTCCACTTAGCAAACAAGTGGCTGATTTATTTAGGTAAGGTCTCCTCAATGGCTCGACTTCTTATCAGAGGCGGCCCTGACACCCTGCCTTACCTCCCGCTTCACACACGCTACCCGTAGCCGGCCTGAAGACACCTCCGCCAACCCGCAGGGCCTGGACGTCGCAGGCAGGTGCGAACCCCGGACAACTACCTGCTCTGCCCCGCCTTGAGACGCCCCCCGAGAAGAAGCAAGGGGAGGGAGCTGTAAACTGAACCCGTTGAGACAAGAGGCGCGGGAAGAAGCGAGGATCCTGGCGAGGCTGGGGGCTGCCTCCCACCCCACCTCCCGCGGCACTTACCGAGGCAGAGGAGCGCGGCCATGGCCGGCCGCTGGCGGCTGCAGCTCCGCGCCG
>NW_010393738.1:85497-113487 GCF_000710305.1 Buceros rhinoceros silvestris | reverse complement strand
AGGCGGCTGCCCCCTCACAGCGCCGCCCCGCAGCCCCCTGCTGCCAGAACCGGGAACGCGCGGAGGCACCGGCAGCCCAGAGAGGTGAGAGAGGTGGTGTCTGAAGCTGCGGTGGACTTGTGTGGATCTGTAGAACAGTATTTAAAAAAAACCAGTCCAGCAACACTTGGATAAAGCCGAGGTGAGCTGTGGGAGATCCTGGTCTGGTGCTGTCGCTAGCGTTCTGGTGGACGTGAGGCAAATAACCTCCATCACGCGTTCCTCCCTTGTTCGTTTGAAAAGTGGAGGTAATGTAAGAAACGAGCGAAAGTCTCGCCAGAGAGACTCAGGTCAGACCCCACAATGAAGCACTTAGTTTTATGACACTCTTGCAAGACCGGGTCTCTAGCTAGTAGGCATGAATTGTCAAAACAATACATGAGGTTTTATACCCTATTCCCGGCCGAAAGATCCCTCCCTTGTTTCCCCATTGGCTGGGTACTCCAAGAGTTACAGACTTACCCGTCATCCTGAATTTATGCCTCCTCTAGGAGGAGAAAATAATATTCAACATCTTATTAAACAACCGCAGTGCTACTCCCAAAGACCCATCCACCCTAATCAACCCCAGTTTGACACATTCAAGGACTTATGGCCTGTTATCTGGCTCTTTCTGTCTTTTTATTGCTCTCTGGCTTCTTTCTTGTCTCGCAAGACTACCGCCTGTTTACTTTATCGGCTTCTTTTAGATACAAGAACAACCTCTCTTTGTTTCTTTCTCACAGTAACCAGTTGTGATCTTCTTTGGGAGCTCAGGGAGAAGAATATATATTAATCAACTCCAACCTTTTCATCTAATCTTTCCAAAGTGAGGTTTTCATGGGAAATTTCTGGACTGGCCTTGGCCTGGAGGTGTGCAAAAGGAGCCATGTGGTTTGGTCTGTTCAAAAGGAAAATCCTGTGTTTCTGCATTCTGGATATATTTCCAGCCCAAAACCCTAAGAGTGAAAAAACAAGGCTTGTGTCATCACTCTGAAAATCCCAGGTCTTGCTCAGCTCAAAGACTTCCCAGATCAAGTAGCTCCAAAGTTTACCTGAACAATGTGATTGTAACACGGAGGTGGAAAACACAGGATTTCCATACTTGGTGTGTCTGTAAACTTGCCAGTTCATACTTCAACAGTGTTATTTTCCTTTTGCTTTATGTGCATGCACACACGTTTGAGCAATGGGGAAACTGAGGCACGGAAAGGGGGTGAGATCTGCCTGTGTTACCTACTATGTTACCTATGTTCAGAAGGAATGCCAGGAATAAAACTCTTGTCTCTTGACTTGTAGGTCACAGACCAAACTTGTCCCTCTGCCTCTCCCTTATTTGCTGCTTTTTCAGCTCTTTCATGTGGTGGCTGCCTGTGTACTGCGATGCCCTCTCCTAGCCCCCTCCATCATGGTATGATCACAGGGGGTGGATTTTCAGAAGAGGGAGGAAGCATAGCACTGCAGTGTGGCGTGAGCAATAGTTTCTGAGCGTTGCTGATAGCGTGACAGGTCTGGCAAAATTAGTATGCTAGCTGGAAAATACAAAATATATCTCTGTTCTTCCTTTAGGCTCTGATTCTTCTCAGGGTGAAGCAATGCCTGCAAATAAGTGTTTCTGGTGTTCTCTGTCACTCCTAGACAAGCTGCCTCCTTTAGGCAACACACCTAAGACAACAGAACAGCGTTGTGTGGCTGCAAGGGGTGGCAGGCTGTGTCCTCCCAGCAAAGTCATGGTGTCCTGAGGGCACCCTTATAACTGCCGGTTTTTGCTGTGCCTAAGCGAAGAAATTCTGTGGTGAGCTCCAGGGCAGATGTAGGTGGATTTGCTTATACTTTAGGGAATTTTGAAGAACAGCTGCATCTCGGATGAGGGCAGGTCATTGTCGTTACTTAGTATGTGGGGAGCAGGCTGCCTGCAACTGTGCAACCATTGCTAGGGTCAAAATACGCAGGGCAAAGTCTGCTGGAGCAGCGAGCTCATTGACTTGCCTACCATGAGAGGTCTTACAAAATAATCGTTTTGGGGGGGGGTTCCTCTCTCCCCCCATCCCCAGTTATACTTCATCACTTCTAACTTCTACTATTCTGGTACAGAGCCAGATGAATCGAGGATGTTAGGGCTTTTTTGAGCAAAAGCAGTACGTTGTACTTTTATGGACTCTTTCTGCTCTTCTGCCCTGCTGATCTACAGGGCTAAGAGCAGCCAGGCACAGTGCTCCCAGCTGCTGTTCACCGTCCTCCCAGGAGAAATTTCAATTAGAAAAGGGAGAAGCTATTTTTGAGCTGCATCTTAATTGATGAGTATCAGACATTTGTCCAGGGTATGCAATGTTGCACTGCTGCTATTTAATGTGTTAGTTAACTTCTGGATTTTGTTTTGGGTCTGTTGACTTACAGGTTTTAAGATATCTGGAAAAATTTCTATTCAAAATCTGTGTGTATGTCTTCAGGCCAAAATCCATGTTTGTAATATCACAGGCCGGATTTTTAAAGAAGCACCAAGGTGCCATGTTTGCAGTTAGACCTGATTTTGCGCCCTTGGTGCTCCAATTCACGTACCCCTGAGTGTACTTGCTACACGTGATTTGATGCTCAGGTAGAGATGTGTCCCCTTTCTAGTTGATTCCTTATTGTGGGCTTCTTGGGGCAGAGAGCATGCATTTATTTCTTGTATTTGTACAGGGCCTAGAGTGGTAGGGTCTTGGTTCGTGTTTGGATTTGTGGGTGCTGGCCTGCAATACTGATAAACACTGGGTAAGTGTGGGCTAAAGACTTGATTACGGCAGTGTATGCATGCAGGTGGACACTACCTTGTTGAAAATTTGGCTCAGGACAAATTTACAAATTACAAATGAGAGTACCTGTGCATTTAGTTGCATGCAGGGAAGGTTTTGGCTGTTGTTGAAACTGTTTGGGAGGAGGAAAATTGGTTTTGTTCCCAGGTTTGGAGGTGACTTAAAAGGATTTATGTCAAATTAAAGATCTTGCTGTGCAGAGACTTTGATTAATAAGTTCACTCAGGAATCATAGCTGCAATAATTGTAATTGGAGGAATAGTTTTGATCATGAGTCACCTTGTAGGGGCTGTCCTCACTGCCCTCCTTGAGGAAGTGGAAATCTGGAAGAGAGGCATTTGTGTGACCTTTCATTACCAAGCTGGCACTAAAAATTGGCACTAGCTAGGCCCTGCTGTTGGAAAAGGCCCGGAAAATCAGCACAGTCCTTTGTGCTCAGTTGGTGCTAGTTTAGGTCACAGGTGTGTAGAAGTTGTATCCAAAGGGAAGAAATCAAAACAAACGTGATTTCAGCACGGAGGAGTGTGGTAAAAACGAGGCAGCCAGGGAGGGTCAGGCAGCTTTGACTTACCTGGCCATCCAAATTTCAGAAGTTGTGAGTGGGAGCATCCGTTCGAGCTTACAGAGATACAGGAGAACAGTCTTGGCTTTTGCCTCTTCTGCCTCAGTTTGATGATGGGTTTCTGTGGAGAGCGCGCGTTCCTGCATGGAAGCGTGTAGTTATGAAGTTCAGCAGAAACAGTATCTGGATGTTACTGATTTTTTTAGTGGAAACTGGAGAAAGGTGAGGGAACTGTTGGAGGATAGTAGATGAGCTTGGGGAAAAAGACATGTGGAACAGAAAGGCAAAAGAAGTATGATTTGTTTTTTCAGCCTTCAGTCAAACTGCCGTTTCTTTTCTCAATAGTCTCTTGCTTTGAGCTTTTTTAGAGATGCTATTTCTTTTAATTTAGTTGCACATAATACTGAATAGTAAGTGAAAAATTTCAAAATGTCTTTGACAAAACTTTAAAAAGTTATCCTTGAGTTGGTAACCTGAGGGCCCCATGGGTCCCTGATGGAAAGAAAGTGTGAGAGCTTCAGGCAGTGATAACTTTGTGAATGTCTGATATCTGTTTGTAACACAAAGGGAAGAGCTAGGACCCTTTCTGGAATGTTAAAATTATCCATGCACTAATAACTTGCTGAATAGTCACAAGCTTTTTTGACCCATAAAGTAAATCTTCTGATATTAATTTAATCTAGAATTAGAAATCTGGAAAAAACAGTATGTTCTTAAATGACACTTAACTTTTAAATAACATTACATTAAATTGTAAATGGTTACGAATTAAAGAAATAACCAATTGGTAATGTAGGCCTTGAGCAAAGTACAGTGTAAGAAGCACTGAAAAATGTTTCTCTGCATGATTAAGAGAGTCTGGTTTGCTAGTTTGATTTATTGGCTGGCTGAATGAACTCATTAATTGTGTATGACTACTTTTACTTCTCGGTGGCCATTTTTCATTTCAGATTTCGTTGCTGGATGAGCTTTTTCTAGAGATGTTCTTATCGTCGAGATTAAATCCATGAAAATGTTAGGGAGGCTCAGCCCTCCCTTTTCGTATCGATATTATTCATACTGTGGTTTTACAAACTGCAAAGTAATTCGCTTAGGCTGCGATAACCTAGGTTTTGTCTGCACGTGCTCATTACTTGGACACAAAGTTTTCTTCTTGTTGCAATATATGCCATGTTCTGTGTTATGTTTTTCAAAATAGTGGTGTGGAACTAGAAAACCTTTTTCCAATAGATGATGAAGAACGAGGCAGAGACTTGTTTCTGAAGCATTTTAGATGTATATAAAGCACTCAACATTCAGACACCATTGTAGCTACATTTGTAGAATGAGAGGTCTAGATATGCAGCTCAGTGAGAGGTAAGCAAGGGTGAAACTGCTCTGAACCTAGCTGATAGATACACTGACAGTGCCACCCTGATTTAATCCAGGATCCTTTCAGTGACCTTCACTCCATAAACGGGGAGGTGGACCAATCTGGACAAAGGCAGGAATGACTCTGGTGTAGGGCTAATGAGAGTGAGTTTGAGTCAAACCCGGCAAACAGACATATCATGAAAAGTTAGTTTCAGCAGATGGGCTTAGCAGTTGGCCTTGAAAATTTGTGAAATTTGCTCTGTTCTGGGTGAGAGGATTAAGGTGAGAAAAGTAAAAGCTTCTTTTGGGGAACATATTTAGCGTGTATGTCAGTGTATGTGCTTGTGTGTGTATAGCTTACAAACATACGTGGATACATGTACATACTATAAAAAAGACTCAGATTCACGAAATGGGTTTTTTTTGTTGTTGTTAGTATTCGTTTGGCTTCATTTAATACTCTGCTGTTCCTGACTCGTTTTTTTTCTCTGTCTAACCTGAGGTGAGATCTAACTTGCAGCATATGAGGTCCCTGTTGCCCCTTGGTGCCTCTGGCTTGAAGCAGTGCTGGAACGTAGCAGCAAGAGGCAGATGTCCCTGCTGTCTGCCAGCTGCTGCCTCCCTTACCCAGGCCTCTGTTTGTTTGCTGAGAAATGTTTAATTGCTGGTTTGGGTGAAGGAAGAGGACGAGAGAACATGACTTTCAGTCCAGGGAAGACAGAAGATGAGAAAGCTGGACAAATTCATAATTTTCTGCAGCTCAGTCTTGGTGTGACCTTACTTGACCTTAGCAATAAAAAGCCTGGTTTAATGCCTCTTATTTTCCATTCTTCTCCTAATGGCTGTCTTGATCCCCTGAAGGGTATCAGCCACCATCTAAAGGACTCAAGAACACAAATTTTTATTTTGGTTCTAGGCAATGTATTTGTGCAGTGAGACACTTGACTGCATCAGGGACATCTCTAGAAACTCAAGCATCTTTAAGGGTATCAGATCCCGCAGTCAGAATGTGGTGAGTCAGCACTAAGGATAGCAGAAATTCAGTTGTTTCCTCCTCTTCACTGCAACTGCAGCATGTCACTCCATACATTCCCCCCCTGTTGAGTAAGTTCTGATGTCAGTTGCTTTTTAAAATATTTTTTCGGTTGGGAGCAGTTTGTAATTTTGGACTGCTTAGGAGGCTTTTTTTCTTAATACCGTCATACTAAGGGAACTGCAGAAATGGTAAAGATGTAGGCCTTGGCATAATGCCTTGACTTCCAGGGTGTGTAATGATGTCAGGAGAGCTGCACCCCCTCAAAGTCAGCGTACTGTAAGGAAAAAGATGATATGGAGAAATGGGACAGATTCTCTTCACAACTGCCAAAATCAGTGACAGAATGGAGCTTTCAAAAATATCTGCCATATAAGGAGTAGTTTTGGAGCTCTTTTGGATTGTTCCTGGCTAACTTATCACCTAATCCTGTGTGAAAAAAGGAGAGAGACTGGGCTGAACTTCAATTCCCGTGCATAGAGGGGTAACTTAATGACAGTTTGCTTTGTGTTTGTGGGAAGTAAGCCAAATTTATCATGTTTCATTTTTAACTGAAGTTTCTGCTGTGGTCTCTCTCTACACTTATTCCTACACTCCAAAATAAGTTAGTATCCTCTATTTAAAAACAAACCAGACAAACAAAAATCCCCTGATTTGTGTTGAAAATTATACATTTTAGAAAGAACTCCTATTTCTACTCCCATTTCTGTTCCTTTGTTTGAATATTACATTTATTCAAATAGCAGGAAGTTCCTGGGCAACCCATGTGTTATGATGGCTTTGTGCTGCTGTAACTGCATTTCTCTCCAGGAAAACTGCTGAGATGAGGATCTGTCCCTTCTGTAGATGGGTAGGAACACACAGGCCACATGCCGACTGCTCCAGGAGGGCTGGATCACAGCCAGTGTTGCTCAGTGGTGAGTCCAGAATGGTGACAGCCTACAGGACAAGATGAGAATGAGCTCTGATCTTATGTTCCCAGACCTCAGGGCACAGCTTGCTTCATCTCGGGAATTTACGCAGTGACAGGAGGACCAAAGGGAGGAGGAACAAGAAGTTGAAATTGTTGCCTAAAATTACCATAGATTTTAAATTGTTAAAGTTGTAGTGTAGCAAGCACAAAATGTACCTTGAAAAACGAGGCTATACTATTAATCAGTCTCTTTGTGGTGGCCACTTGTGGGAGTCTCTGTGTCTATACAGACAGATTTAACATCTATAAGAAATTTCTTTGCAGGTTTTAAGTAAGGCCAAACAATGGTGTGTCCCCAGTGTGGAAGCCCACTCGTTCTATGTTCATTTTGGATTTCAGATATTCATTATTGTTTTGCACCTCCAGTGTGTAACAGTTAAAAGCTCTGTCCTCCCGTGTGCTTGTAATTTTTGGATTGGGGCTGCAGCACACTGTCAAATGCCTCCATTATAGGTTCCCATGCAATTGTTGTGAAGAATCCTGTCAACACTCAAAGGCTGTTCAGGTGCTGCGGATAAATTAGCAGCCACCAGGCAGTACTAGCAAAGTTTTATTTGGGAGCACAATGCTCTAACATCTGCAGATAGTAAAGCAGCAATTGATACCATTCGGGAGTCAGAACGGTCAAACAGTGCACTTCAGAACGGGAGCCGATCCCTCCACTATGCAGCCAGCTTGAGCAACTGGAAGAGTTGCTGCCAACAGCAATGAAAAATGAATGATGAAGATTTAACGCAGTGTGGCCTTCACTCGGTCCTGCAAGCATATTGAGGGGAGAGGATGGGGAGATGAGAATTGCCTTCAAGTCAGCTGGAATAAGCAATGTGCCTGAATTGACAAAAGCTCAACTTCTGAGATACGACACAGAATGGTGGTAATGAAATACCCCAACACTTGCAGGGCATTAGCAATGAGTGTCTGCTCAGTAATTGCACTCAGTCTCACAATTGATTTTCTTTATGTGAATATAAATATTTTAACTGCATCACTTCATTTTCCTACCAATTTTGAATCTGAGATTTAGCAGCATTTCCTACTGTTACAGACAGCCTCTTGAGAACAATGGCCACAGCATATTGATCATCACCATTTCATTGGGACTTGCCTCTTATCTCTTGTTGTGCTGCTCCTTCTTGGGCGTCTTCTATCATGTTCATCCAGCAAGTTAATGGTGCAAGGACATAGTGCAACCTCCTAGAGAAACCTCCTAGGTTTTCACAGATCTCAAGTCATTATCTAATGTTAGTTGCTGTTAGAGACTGACAGTTGCTGTGCCTCCAAGACCAAATACGCCCCCTTAATTGAAGACAATGGCTTTGACTGAATGAGAATAACAAGAAAACAAAATAATAACTCACTAAAAATCCAAGGAGCTCCCAGTTTGAAAACTGCATTTGGCTTGCTTTATTCTTTCATCAGGTCATCATTCCCAGAACTAACAATTTTGGAGATCTCTCAATTTTTAGTTACAAGAGCTAGTAATGAACAATGAAGGTGCCTGATTTCAGAGGGCAGGAGGGCCTGTCCTAAAGCTGTAATCCTTTAATGTGTCTCAAATCGAGCACCAAGAATAGCTAGTTAATTTTTAAAATGCTCACTTGACCATGGCTGCATCTAATTCTGAACTCGAATTAGGCATTTATAGTGTACTGTCTTTTATGCACCCATGTTGATCAACACGAGTCATCTCTGCATGCACATAGACCTCTGAACCATCATACTTCCTCATGGAGATTAACTTTTTTATTGAGCATTTCGAGTGTACTGTATTCTAGTTCCCTTTCCTGTGTTTGGTTATGGTATTTCTGTTTTCAAAGACTCTCGTGAAGATAGAGACATTTGTCTTTCTGGTTTATAAATGGAATGGTTTCCCCTCTTGATGTGGCTTGCTTACTAAAACAATGCACTTGGAGGAAAATGGCTTTTCTTCCTTTCAGTTAGTTTCATGGACTAATTGTAATTGGTGTATTTATAGGTAAGGTAATATTTTTAAATGGCCCATAAAGAGATAACATTAATGATTTTTCCAGTATATGAGTCCCCCTTTTCTGGATTTCATTTTGGAATGGTACTTGGGTTTGCAAACCCTTAGTTGCCAATTTTGGTTGCAGGATTTGTATAAATGTTAAGTGCACTTCTTTGGGTACTTAAGTGCGAAGTCTAACTTTTTCTAGCCCAGACTCAAAAGAGTTTATCCAGGATAAGTATGTCCCTTGTTACCTTGCCCACTCTTTGTGGGCCTCATTACAGTTCTGTGTGTACATAGCAGCTGTGAATTGGTAAGGTGTTCCTGAGTGACTGGTTTGTTGAAAAATATGGAGTATTGTAGAATTTTTTTTGATTCAAAATTTTTCACTTGAAAATAATCCATGTAAAGAAATACTTTTCTTAAATCAAACCTATCTAAATTGAGAATAAGGAAGCTAGAAACAAGACTGACAAAAGGCTCAGAGTGTGGAGGTCACAGAGGCCAGATGTTAGTTTTGTAAAGACTTTCCTACACTTCCAAAAGGAAAAAGGAGAGTGATTGTTTTTGTTGAATCTTTTTTAAAAAGAGGCTTTTTTTTTTGGTAATCGATTCTGACACACATTGAAAGTGAAACTTGCTATCTCATGCTCATGGTAGAACAAAGGCCAGCAGAACTAATTACTAAATTCTTGAGATTCAGGTCTTGGAGAAATTGCAAAGTTAGCAAGGGCAGTAGCTTTAATTGTTTGCAGAGGTTATAGTGCATTTGCTTCTCTGATTGGAAGGCTGAAATTCAGGGTGCTGCAGGATGTTACCTTGCAAAACTCTCATTGCAGATTACTGATAGGCATGTGAGGCTATGGGGTCCTCCTAGCTCTGCTCGAAAGGAAAGGAGCCCATGTGCAGCCTGCCTGCCTCTAAGTGGGGAGTCCAAGTTCAGCATGTTGGCTGTAAAACGTAGGTGTTTAGGTGGAAACCAGCCTGCCAGGAAGAGGGCAGTATGATTGTGTTTTACCTCCCTTTATGATGATAATTGGTATTAATAGCTTGAGCTAAATGCTTCAGATATAAGGGACTAAAGATTTCAATTTTAAGGGACTCATGCAGGAAATAAATGGGAATGGTGATGGAGCATGGAAGTGCTTCGCACTCCTTCCCGTTGGCTGCTGGGATGGCAGCATGAGGCCTGAGGGCAGCAGTCTGTTGTGGTGTAGGGGTCAGGTTAGATGAGCAGGTTATGTTACCTTTTCAGCCAGCCTTGAATGTGTGCTATCTTCAGAGCAGTGCTGCTTATGTGTGGTACTTCTGAGTGTGGCCCTGGCTTCCACTGCGAGGCAGGGGAAGGTGTGCTCCCACGCAGGTCCTGTTAACTGCTGTGTGGGGCAGGGAGCAGGAAGGTCGCAGGGCAGAGCCCATGTTCCAGGTGCTGTCTGAGCAGGCAAAGGTGGAAGGTGGTTGTGGTATACCCCATACAGGGATTTGAAGACACTGTCGGGGTGAAGTACAGAGTAACAGAAGAAATGCCTGGTAACACCAGACACTGTCAATGCCATTTCTTTCTTTTCCTCCCACCCCCATCCCCCTTCTTCTTTTCCAGAGGTCCCCAGGGTTCTGGTTTGTGCCCGAAGATCCCAGCTGTTGGTAGGGTGGGGTGGAGTTGAAGGACTAGGACGTCTAGTGTCTCTCACTGTTCAGATGCTGAGATGCTGGTATCTGTATTTAGTCAAGTCCTCTCTATTCAGTTACAGCTGGAGCTGTAACTGCTGCCTAACAGGAGTTACAGCTGCAGTTCCTAGGCTTCAGTTTTTCTCTGTGCTGTCCATGTTAAGAAACAAGAACCAATTTCTCAAATGCCTAATTATTTCTTTTCTTCCTTCTTTGGGAAGGTTATCATTCCCCATTAACTCTCTAAAGCTGCCTTCTGGCTTGTATGCATGGCACCTTGCTGTAATTTGTTTTACAAGATCAACCCTGCTTTCTCTGTACCAGCAAAGTGTAAATAACTATGCACACAGCAGGACTCTTCAAAGATTATCTGCTAACCTCTGACTTCACATATTGGGTTTTTTTCTCTTACCATCAATTTTACCTTTTATGTTTTACTTATCTGCTTGCAAATTTTGTTTGGAGACCTTCCCATTTCCGCTTTAGAAATCTGATTCACTGAGACAACCCTAAACAAGGAAATACCTGAGCTGTAATTATCTGTATTTAGAAATACGGTTGCGTTTATCAAATTCCAATCCTGCTTTCTCTGGTATTTTTCCTTTCCTCTGTCTCTTCAGATTTGCTATCATCAAGAGTTTTAAAAATATATTCACATTTCAGGCTTAAATATAAACTCAGATTAACTACCATTTAATTAAGATAACATCATCAGGATAATTAAACTTCCTAAGACGGAACAACTAAGCCCTTGTGATTTACAACCCATGCCTTGTGATTTTTTTTTTTTTTTTAATTTTTTTTATTCCATGCTGGATACCTATACGTGAGTGACATCGTCCCTGAGAGGGCACACTGCTAAATGCCATGTCCGGTCACAGTGCGACCACCAGCATGGCTCAGTGGTGGGAGACGTGGAATTGGCTGAGTCTGAAGCCTCACAAGTCAGAGGTGGTGCTGGCAGTAGAGGCCAGTATCCTGAAGAGTCTTGCAGACTCATTTCATTAAGAATACGCGTCAAGATCTGAGCAGGACTTTGGTGTGTAATGAACAGTGTTTTGGGGTTCCTAGTGGATGCACTGTTTTTGCCTAGGAGCACCCAGGAACAACATTCTCTGACCACCCCTGCTGGCTAGGAGACTGCCCTGCCATTGATGTCCGTGTCTCCTTTCAGCTGTATTGTAAATGGTGGGATGAGGCAGGGTGTGGAAGTGGCCATGCACAGGGACCGTTGCCTGCTGACAGCATGACACAGCCCTTCCAGGACAGCTCACCAGGGAGTGTGGCCAGCTGCTCTCTGTGCTGCAGTCTTATAGTGTTTTGAAGTGGATTTGAGGGGTTAAATGTTATCTTCAGGCCTGTTCTCGTGTAGGAGAGTGCTTCACAACATAGCACTGGGGGTCAGGGAGAGCATCTGCATCTGGTGCAAGAGAATTTTCCATAGCTGGAGTAAAACTTGGCTGCATGGGAAACAGTGCTTCCCTGGGGCTACTGTAAGCTCTGAGCTAGACTCATAAATGTCATTATCTCTAGCGGTGTTGCTTCCTAAGCTCCTAAAAAGCTCTTTGGATACCTCCATTTTGGTTCAGTAAGGTAACCTATACAGAATAAAACAGAACAGCTTTGTATGCATTCCACAGAGATTTGCTCCTGGCAGCCTTTGAAACCACTTATTAAAAGAAATAATTCCGCATTTGTAACTAATTGTATAGGAAACAGACACTGGTTACCAAATGTGTTTTTATGAGGATAAGCTGATTCTTACTTTTCTTTTTACTTCATAATCTCTGCAGATGAAAATTACTATTATCCTTTTTATGAAGCTTTTTTAGAGATCTTTTCTAGTCAGATGAAATAATTTTTTTCAAAAGAGTAAATTGAGTCAGTAGCTTAAAAATCAATATTTTATTCTTGAATAAAATGTTACACAAGGAAATGAAAAAGCAAGATCCGTAAGAAATTTTTTTGCTAATAAATACAGTGGCTAAGAATTGGCTAATTGAAAATTTCCGTGTTTTAAATCCAAAAGAGTCATTCAAATACATGAGCCATAGAAGAAATGGTTAGACAGATGGACGTTTCGTGTATGTAGATTGGATTTTTCTGGAGTTCTTGATTTAGCAGATGTACAAATGAAGTCTGTAAGATAATAATGCTGAGCCAAGGCAAAGTTGCTGAGTACAGTGCTTTTTTTTTAAACTTGTGACTCATGAGTGAATCTGAACTAGAACTATGTTTAATATTAATATGATAGCTTTCATGGCAGACACTGGAAATAGGTCTTTGGATAATCTTAAAACAGGATTTTCTTTCCTCCTCATACTTCTCTGGACATTCAAATAAAATAACTTTTTGCTCTGGAAGGAAAACTTTAAAACAAACAATTGGTACCGTGTACCAGATTTTTGGCATGCTTGTATGTAATCAGCAGCTTTCAGAATTTGCTCTGAAATTTGCCTCCTTGTACCCAGTTCCCACCAGTTCTTCAGTGTTCCGTGCCCGTTAGGAGTTTTAGCTTGTAGTTCCAAACCCTCAGTATGTTTTTTGTTCTTCTGCTGGACGGAAGTCTCCCTGCTTAGGTGCTGTGTCAACACTTTAACTCTCTACACGGATCTGTCCTCAGCAGCCTGTGATGCCATTGTACCCGGAGAAACACAGAATGCATGGGAGCTGCTGTGTAAACCGCCTGTATCTGTCTAGCTGTTTGTGAAGCAATCCCAGCTGCGTACAGACAGTGCTACCTGTGTTGTGTTCAGCTGTGTTTGTTGTAGGTCACTCTAATACTGCTCCATGCTTGTTCTTTGCAGGAAAAGAGCAGAAATTCCCACTGGTGGATGTTCAAGTTAGCTTAGTGGTACCTGGACTGGGCAGTAGTTATTCTGAGTAAGCTTTTCTGTTCCAGCTCTTTTTGTTACTGGGGAAGAGAAATAGAGAAGGGTGTAGTGAAAGGTTTGTTGTTTTTTTAAGATTCTTCTTTGGATCTGGCAGGTGCAGATGCATTTTTAGCTGTTTGGAATTATTAACTACCAAAATGTAGGTGTGGTATTTGTGGTTAAGGAACTGTGACTTGATAGCTTTTTTTTTGTTGCGCCTTTCCATGAGGAAGCTAAACTCAGCAGCTAAGCTGAACCAAGGCCAGGACTAAAACACTAGCTGGTCTGCAGATTTTCCAGTACGATCCATTCACCCAAAACATGATGAGCTTCTTAAATAATCCTGGTGCGTTCTGGAATTTGCTGTGCAGGCTCCATTGGTGCCTTTGAGAAGGAGATAAGGTCTGTAATGTCTCCAGAGCTCTGCCAATGCAGTCAGCATAATGGCTTTATTGAACTCATTCAAGTACCTGAGCAGAGCTGTTTCCAAGCAGGTATAACCAGACTTCAAGGACATGAATGCAGTATATCCTGAGCCCTTGTAAACAGTGACTTGAGCTAGTAAAGAGCCAAGTTTTGGGTTTGGTGGTGTTTTTTAAATTATTATTTTCTGTATATTTTTGCAGTGAAAGGCTGTGACTCCTTCCTTCCCTTCCAGAGTCCTGTGAGAAGAGCTGGGAGGTATTGATGCCTTCCTGCAGTCCCTGCAAAAGGCAGCAGCCCATAGGTTTTAGCTGTGAGCACCCCAGGCTGCTGCAAGGTGTGTTTGTGCCTAATGCCTCTGGCATATCCTAAGAGTAGGGAGCATGTGCAAGTGCCGTAGTTTGCTTCACACCAAGGGCTGGCTCTGAGGCGGGGAGGTATAACAGGAGAAGAGAGCTTTCTGTGAAGACGCTTCCTCAGGCTAAACAAATGCTACCCTGTGTACTTCACAGCTGAGGCTTAAAATAGAGATAATAAGTCGATACATGTTGTGTTTTGTTTTTAAGCTGGTCTCCAGATTGGCTTTTAAGTATCTTGTTGCTATGGAGAAAGAACAACTCTCTGCTATGCAGTGGGTGCAGAGAGCAGCACTCCTCACAGCATGGTGCTCTGCTGCCTCTTCATCCTGCAGCATTTTCCCAAGGAAATACGGCTGTTACTGGTATGCTGCCGTTTGATCTTGTCTGTACTTGTGATTGATTTCCTCCCCCCTCTCCCAGTTGCCCTTTACGCATGCCGTTTCACCATTTCTGATCTTACCTTTATCTCCTCTGCCTTTTTTCTCAGTGAGGGCTCCCTTCACTTCCAAATGAAAAGTAGACTGTTAGCAAAGTCTCACTTTGTCTCTCTCCTTCTCTCTTTTCTGTATTTGTGGTCAGTGAGACATACCAGGTTTGTGGTATGCACAGAAAAATATTTTGCTGCCAATACATCTTTTTTTCTCTCTCGATTATTTTTTTTTTAAAATAAGTGAGCCTTGACTGTGGTACTGTGTACACAGCGGAGACAACGAGTGTTTCTGGAGATTGCAGCAGTGTTATGCATTTGCTGGTGAGTCCTTGGCGCAGCAGAGAGTCATTGTCTTGACATCCAGGTGCATCAGGAGCTGTACATATTTGCTGGTCTTGCAGCTTTGTTACATGTTGTTTCCCTCACCTCGTGTTCTGTTCCCAGCCAATGGCGGCTGCAGTGCATTTTGCTCACAGGTCATCTCTCTGGTGATGAGATGATGTCTGTGCTTGGGGGAGTGGGGAGAAAGGCCAGGCCAGTGCAGTGGCAGGGAATACAAATGCACAGACTGATGTACCCCGCTGTCCTTGAACACTGAGGGAAGCAGCAGGCTTTTTCAGTGCTGTTGCGTCAGAGACCCAGAGCTGCAGATTCGGATGCATTTCTGAGGCTGAATTATGGAGTGCTTTTGAGTATACTCTTTTCCTCCTCTGCTGCTAACTGCAAGACCAGATAGAAAAAAAAGAGCAAGGAAAACTTGGAATGCACTGGATGAAATGCTATGAAAGCAAATTCACCACTTTGCTGGTGGTTGCTTGATAGCTAGAGACTGTTCCAATTATTTTGAAAGGGTTCAGCTCCCACTGGAGCTCTGAAGTGAAAAGGCCATTTTTTCAAGGCCATCTGCTGAGGTTTTGGGTGCTGTTCATTTCTGGAGACCTCTGAAATGTAAAATTATTGTTGTTTACTTGTTTGTCAATGAGAATGCCATGTGCATACCAGATTGACCCCGATTTTTTTTCTTGGTTTCCCTTCAATTTACTATATAAAATTGAATCTGCCTCTGTTTTTTGAATTACCTCTGATCCCCTGCAGTGTGAAGAAAGCCTGCTCATCTTCTGCTGCTGTTCTTAGCTGATATTATGTTGTTAAACTTCCACTTGCTTATTGTCAGTCCTGTGCAAGTCTGTCTCCACACAGGAAGGTCTAATTGTCAAGCTGCTGTGGCTGCCCCTAATCCTTCCGTGCCTGTGTTTGACTGCCTATCCTTGAATTGTTTTATCTCCTTTGGTTTTGGCCATCTCGAATTATGTTTCTTGGTGCTCTCTATGGAGCCCTGAAAGCAGTTCCAAGATCAAGGCTCAGATTTGCTTCAGGAAGGAGAGTTAGGAGGATGGCATCAATGCCTGAAGGGCAAGCCAGTGCAGAAGGCAGGGAAGGATCTCATGGCAAAAGAGCAGCTCTCTGGAGAAACGTGACACTGTTTCTCAGCTTGGTCTGAGCTCCCTGGCAACGCAGCCCCTATGTCAGTGTGAAGTGCAGTGACTTTCTTGCCCCTTTAACATGACAGTGGACTCTGAATTGCTAATGATCAGCTTTTTCCATTGTTTATCAGTTACATTCTGCTGATTGGTATTGGGACACAGGTCTGGTATTCCTGCCAGGAGTCCTTTTGATACTACCGAAACAGAAATAGTATTAGTAGTATTCCAGAATGACCTTTACGTCACAATAAATTGGGACTGCATAAGCTGTCTGCTATCATGGTCAGCTTAGGAGCTGAGAGCTCAGTGATCAAAATGTAAAACTTGGCAGAACAATCTTGGGGGCTTTTCTAGGATTCTCTGCTTAGGTCTGCATGCCGACCCATCTGCAAGTTGCTGGGCTACTTTTTTCCGGACACAAGGTTCTCCATACTGAAATGGTGATGTTAGTGATACCTCTTATGAGCAGAGTCCACTACATGGCTGTCCTGGAAAAGAAGGGAAGAGGAAGACAGTTCAGCTGTCAAATGGTAGTTCCTAGAAAAGGAATTGCATGCCTAGGAAAACTTTCATTCTACGTTCCTGAGCAGATTGAAGTACTCAAGATCTAGTCTTAGAAAAAAGGCGTATGTATACATAGCATAAAAATAATTGGTGTAGTTCTGTGAAAACACAAATCTGCTTATCTGCTGAAGGGAGTTACAGAAATGCAAATATTACATCATTGTCTTTGCTGGCAAGATCAGCCCAAGCATGAGGCTGGAGGTTGTCAGGCCCTCTTGTTCCTGGGAAACAAATTGGCATGATAAGATTTCCAAGCAGAAACCTAAAGTGTTACAAATAATGCAGGTGTGAAGAGGTAAATAAGGTAAATAAGATATTATACCAAGGAATAATGGTTTGATAAATCCATATTTTGCTTTAAACCTTTTTTTTTGCATATGTGTGTATGTATGGAGGAGTAAGCAGGTTATCCCTTCTGAGCATGTTCCTTTTCCCATTTGAGGTGACAGAAATTTTTGTTACTGTGTTTCGCAAGTACCAGTCCCAAGCTCTTTACTGGGACTATGTCTGTTGTGATCATATGCTGGCAGGTTGGTCATCAGAGTTCATTTTTTTTTTCTCTTAGGATCAGAGCTTGAGCAATATGGTCATGAAGGGCCCACTGTGGTGTTAAAGCCCTTAGGGATGGACAGGATATGAAAGACAGAGCTTCCCCACACACATGTACATAGGCCCATTAAGCTGGAGAAAGAAAACTGCATTCTACCATACAGCAAAGTTTTGGATTGTTCCTCCATGAGAGTCCTGGAGACAATCCTTTCAGCCATTCAGAACGGTTCCCAAGTCCTGTTTAATTCTCTTAACAGTTAGTTACTGTACTGCATAAAGGATGCACGGCTTATTTTGGCAATTTGACTTCGTATTTTTGGTTTTTTCCTTTCTCTCAACATAAACTTCTTCTCACAAACACATGCAATAAGAGACATTTGTGGACTTGCGAGTTTGTAAAATTGCAGTTGTTCAGCAAATTTATACAATGTGAGCTGCAGCAGTTTCGTCATCAGTGGGAAGCCTGGAATTGGGAAAAGGAAGAGAAGGAAAAGACCTTGAAGGACTATCTTTTAGTGGTTCTTTGCTCGTGCATTATGAGGCCATAACATGATGGCTCAGCAGGTAGCGGGCTGGGTTCCTCACACCATGGTCTCTGTGTCAGCAGGGTGTTTAGTACGACAGTGCTCTTTGTGATAGGAGCTGCTGACTTCTGGGACTACCAAACAGATGGTGACTACGTGAGAACACGTGTAAGTGGCTGACACAGTAGATCTTGTTTTCCCCAGTTGTCACACTGTTCAGGATGCATTGTTTAAGGCCAGAATCAGCATAAAGGTTTCTTTCCTTAAGAAAGAAAAGGAAAATAACCACACCCAAACCAAACCCAAACACATTGAGTCCTTGTGGTTCTGATGCCTGGAGGTATAGTGAGCTTGTCTAATCTCCCTGTTTGCCAGGCCTGCCGAATTTTAGAGGAGGCAAAAATAACATTGCAGGGTAAATTTCCTGGGTAAGTGGTTTGGCGCTATAGCAAAATCCAAGCAGTAAATAAATGTGAATTTGTGTAAAAAGAGTACTTTGAAAATAAAAATGAGGGCAAAGGGGCCCAGTGTGTATAAATAGAGCAAATTGCCGTTTCTTATGTTTTTCCAGCAAGGGCGAAGGGAATGAGAGTATAGTGTCTCCTCGTGATTGTTTGAAAGCTGCGCTGTACTGTTGGATTCCTCTTTGGCAGTCTTTTCTTACTCAAGTGACTGAAATCTCTCAAATTCCAATAGACAGAAACAGAACCTGTTTCCGAGTGTGCTGTCGACCTTCTTCAGAGACTGATCTCAGAATAGATCAACTTCTGACATTTGTTCCTATATCAGCATATCTGTAGCTTGTGGAAATATAAATATTAAAGTATAATGTCTGAATCATAGCAACCCTTCATTGTCCAATGAGAAAGCCAGTGTGCCTGGTTCACGTGGTACGTTTTACTCCCTCTGCAGAAATTAGCTTTGTATCTGCTTTAACTGATTTTAATTTTGTACAGTTTGGGAGCTGGTTGGTGCATAGGATTTTTTGCAGAGTCACATTGAGTTTCTCAGCAAAGAAAGAGGATTGTCTTCTATGCAGAAGTGCTAGTGGAGGAAAAGCAAGATCCTTCTAGTTTAGAAAAATGGGAAATTTGGTTGAGACAATCAAACATTAAGCCTCTCGGATTACCCTGTTGCACGCAGCAGTTTCTCTGCATAGAATGCTTGGTGCAGAGTGTATCACAGCAGTGCAGTAGTTTCAAGGCGTAGGAGTAGTGTAGTGGTAAGCAGTCAAGCAGAGGCTGGAACAGGTGGTCTCCGGAGGTCCAACCTAAATTATTCCATGTCCTGGGGCTGTTCCTGTCTGGGATCCATGCCAGTTCTGACCGAGAAGTTCGTTTTAAAATACAGTCATGGAAAAAAAGAAGGGTGAAGCCACATGTTGACTTTAAGGCAGTAAAAGCCATATGAATTATCTAAAGTATCATGATAAAAAGAGGCTTTCCTGAGGAAGAGAGGCTGGGGGCACTGTACTCCAAATGTCACTGTCATTCTGTTTTCCCTAAGCTGTTTGTTTCCAAAATTTCCTGTTGAAAGCCGGAGCTCCCGCTGTTGCATCTGAAGCATTTATTGTGATTCATAGCTGCGACTGACGCTCAGGAGAGAGATGCCTGGATGGAAGGACATTTGAAAATAGTTTTGTAGCCAGCGCAGATGCTCAGGGAGCAGCCAAGCCTTTAAAAGCTAGCAGAAATGAAACACTGTCCTATTCACCCTCTGAGCCAAGGGGAACTATATTGCCGAGATCCTGTTTTTTGTTGCTGAAGGGGTAAATTAACATACTGAGCAAAATATTCAGCAAATTAGTTGTACTTCATCCTGCTGATAAAACTGGATAATGATTGTTTTCAGGGTTTTTTTGATGGCTGGAGAAGGAATGGTATGTGTGTACTGTGTGCGAACCTGTACAGAGTGTGTAACTCTATCCCGACCTGCTGTCCCTAGTATAAGATGTCTCCTAAGAGAAAGGGGTTAAATAATGCTGGCCTTGTATGACAGAAGTTTTGTCATGCGAGTAAATATCATCTGTTTAGCTGTAAGCAAATAAAGCCTTCTAAGTATCACTGTGGGGAAGAAATGTGCATTGAAAATGAAAGCAACTGGAAAATATTTCGGCCTTTAAAAAAAAAAATCAAGATTTTTAAAAACTTTCTTGTCATTTTTGTTTTCTCTTGAAATAATGCTGCCTTTTCAGTGATATATCAAGAATATGGCTATATTAAAAAAAAGAATCATTTCAGATGGAAAAATCAAAACAATTTTAGTTCCTTTAAGTTTCTGGATAAATACAGTCTATCAAGAACTGAATGTTTATTCTGAAGATTTTTGAAGGAATACGTTTTTATAAGCCCCAGGTAAATAAGATTTATAAAGGTAGATGGTCCTAACTCACCGACCATCCGGTGTTGTATGTGCTGTTACAAAAACAAAATAGAATTTCAGAATGGTTTTCCAAATCTGCTAGGCATTCCCAATGTGGGCAGAGTGCAGTTACATATCTTCTTGGAAATGCTGGTCCTAAAAGATCTTGGATTTTCTCAAATACTTTAGTGCTCTCATGAAAAATGAAAATATCTCCAGTTTCAGCTACAAACTGAAGCTGTGTGTATAGCCACTGCGTAATGCCTACACAGTGGGATCCTGCTTTGGAGGAGGGTTGTGCCTGCAGTTATTATCTTCGTATTAATTACAAAGGTAGGAAAAGGAAACAGGAGTGTTGTTCCTCTTCTTTGAGGAAATCAGTGTATTTCAAGTTTAATTTCAAAATAACAAACACCTTAATCTTGTACAGTTGAACCAAAGATCGGTGTCAGGGTTTTTCTAGAAAACTTCAAGCCCAGATAGAGGGGTTGCCACATTCTTGAAAGTGCTGGCATACTCTGGGAGCAGTGTGTGGAAAATTCCTCCTATCCTGAATCTCTGAGGCTGAAACCAGATAAGTGTGCCCTCGTTAAAGAACGTGTTGCTCCTGTTGTCACTCATATATCTTCTGACATTGGCGTCTCTAATATTCTGGTTCCAGATTCAGTGCAGTAAAGATTCATGGTTGGTTGGTGTGGGAATTGTTTTTCTTCCTGTCAGAATGTACCACTGGAGTCCTTCTGCCAGGAATACTGAAACAGAGGAATATTATATACATTAATGGAAATTAACTGAAATTTTAAAAAGAACCATTTATAATGTATGACTACATTAAAAAAAAAGTTATGCACCTCTTGTTCACAGTATGGATTTCTCGTCTTTTCAGCTTCACTTTACTCTTTTGTGATCCAGAATACAAAGCTTGTTAAGTGTTTATTAACATACTCTGATATTCTTAACATTGTTCCTGGTTATTTATAAAGAATGAGTTAATAGATTAGTAAACAGCATTAACAAAGTCTTGCTTACTGATTTCCTAATGTAATAACAAACAGGGGTACTGACACAGTTAACGGTACTGGTAATTAATGGCTGCATGTTTGGAGCCAGGTTCTCTGCTATTATAATGGTGAAACAAGTGGAGTTTTGCCAGTGAATAACTTGGCCTGTATTATGTTTGGCTGTCTGGAAATGTGTTTTTACTTTGTAAGCCCCAGTGTTTTGAGAGATGTGTCTGCAGGTAAATCATGGTAAGATAGAAACTATCGTTTCTAGGAAATTGGAGTTAGTGAGTGAGAGCTCCAGTGGCACAGTAATAGTCACTTTAGGAATGGACATATCCCTGATCAATAGCCTTAAGCCGATAATAGCCAAAGAGTTGAGTTGTTTTGTTGATTGGTTTTGTCTTGTTTCTGTTTTTTGAAGGCGGAAGTATAGCGCATCAATAAATTTAAAAGCACATTTCTACATGCACAAGATTTTAAACTGGGAAGCTGGTCTCTGTTGCTGGGTGAAATAATCATTTTAAGTAGCTGAACTAGATAAACACATGTTGACATTTTTGATTGTGCATAAATTCGTTCTTAATGTTGTAGGACATAGTTGGATGCAGGGAACATTAAAAGAGCTTGACAATGTCTGAAGCAAAATTTTGGTGTCAAACAGGAGGTGAAATTCACTTTAGTCTAATTATTCATTAAAATGTTATTAACAGACTTAAAAGATATTGGTGGGGCAGCTCTTCAGGCATGAGCAACCTAAACATGTGCCTTCCTGTTTCCATAGCAACGCATAATTTTCATCCTTTTCAGGCAGCCTAGACTGCATTGTGTACTGCAAGAGCATTAGAAGTGGAAGAGCTCTATTAACAGCTCAGTAGTTTTTGCAAAACCTTTCTATTAAATATTTTGATCATTAGAATAAAAAAGTGGTTGGAATTATTGTGCTTTTTTAGAGAAATAAATCATGGCAACAGAGCTGAAAATGAGAAATAACTGACAACTGAAGTTGATTCATTGGCTGAAAAACTGGCTATTCCTGTGACCACTTAATAAGGTCAGAATTTTAGCAGGAATAGTTCTCAGACTATTGTTAAAAATCTTTGGAATTGGTTTTGATACATATCGTTTGAGTTGTTGGAGAGAATTGAACTAATGTAGTAAAGGTTAAGGCTGTAAATGGTGGCCGTTAGCAAGGATCAATTTTCCAGCACTGTGGATTGTGGACTTGGAAGCACATTTAGAGGTGGCATTTTCAAGCTCGACGTAAGCAATTTGGTAGCTTTCCAAATCACTGGGGCCATTTCAGACTGCGGCATATTCATATTTTGCTGCAAGCTTGGAACTGTTTAATTGGATTTGGAATGTCAAACTTGTCTGTCAAGTCATAGGTTTCTAAGACTGGGATAGCATCTCAGTATCGTTTTCACACAGTTCTCAGCTGCCGTGAGCACAGGAAACATTTTGGAAGTGTATCTTTTGGGTAGAGAAACATCTTTTAGAAAGATGTGTCTTTTGTTTTGTCTGTAAGAGATGAATAATTCAGTGTATCCCTATGCAATTGTTCATTACTCTCTCTGGAAAAAATGTGTGCACCTCATTTCTTTTCTCCATTTGTGTAGCGTCATTTCCCAGTGATGAATCTCTGTCAAATACAGCAATGTACTACAATGTTTTCTGAGCTGATTGCATGCACATCTTCTGTTTCGGCATTGCGGAGGCTTAAATTACTGTTTAAACTGTGAATTTGAAGATGCTATTTTAACGTTACCTCTACACAGTAAAAGAAGCAAATTACCATGGGGAAGGTATTCAAGAACGCTTAAAGATGCAGATCACTACAATATTTTCCTTTTGGCCTTCAGGATGTTTCATTTTCTCTTTCTCCATTTGTATGAATTTTTCGATGAGGTTATGTGAGGCATGTCAATACAAATCGAGAGCTTTCACAGTAGTAGTTGCTATAGTTACATGGTGCAGCTCTTAGCCTCCTGCACAGAAAGTAAACCACCAGCAATTCCATAAAATCTGTTATTGGCTGAGAAAGAGTGAAAGAGACAGTACTGGCGGGCAGGTACAGAGCAAATTCTGGCTTGGTCTGATATCCTTGCAGCTAATGCTCTCTGCATGCAGAACTGCCTCGTGGATGAGGACAGCTTGGAAAGGGGACAAAAGACATCTTTCAGTGGGGAGAAAGGTGCAGAATGCAGAAAAAGGAAGATAAGAAAGAAGTGCCAAAATTAACTAAAAAGAATATCAGATCGTAGCGTATCTCGGCTTCTGGAAAAGAGGGATTGAATTGCTTTTTAAAGCCCTCTGAGGCCTACCCCTCCATACAGACAGAAGTGTCACATGCACAGAATGCTGCTGTTCTCCTGACTCCAGAATTCGGTGCTTAACGTAATCCTCAGGGTCTGTACAGCACAAACATTGATGTCAGCACTGACTCTTAGGAGCAGCTTTTTGTGTCAACGGATGTCATGCATTCAGGAACCCTAAAATGGCTTTTAACATGGCTTCTCTGTACAGAGCTTACTTAGCTGAGTTCTACTCTCACTGTGTATCGTTTTCTTTTCTCTTTCCTATACAACTATTAATATTTAAGGATTTGGTATGAATTACTGCTATAAACTATAGACTTAAAAATCTTCCCTGGGATAGACCAATGTCCCTGATCTGTACATGGGGGAACAACATCACTCAGGAGCATTTTCCTGTGGAATCATTCTGTAAAGCAGACCTATAAAAAATGATCTTTACCTCTATGATTCCCTTTCTTGAATTCTTTTTGTGTCTAAAGTAGGACGGGTTTGTTTCACATCAGTCACCATCTGAGAAAGGACAGTTCAGTAAGTGCGTGATGTAATGTAACCTTACGTTAAATTAGAAT
This sequence comes from Buceros rhinoceros silvestris, assembly GCF_000710305.1. Lineage (NCBI taxonomy): Eukaryota > Metazoa > Chordata > Aves > Bucerotiformes > Bucerotidae > Buceros > Buceros rhinoceros. Next base: position 89,664 of record NW_010393738.1, on the reverse strand, counting down.
GTTCATTTTTCAAGTACATTCTAAATATACAGATGAGCCAAGATTCCAGGACCCAGTACCGACTTCATTGCTGGGTTTTTGTTCATTTTTTTCTTAAATGCCAAACGTACAGAGCAATGTGAACCTAATCCCATGGATGAAATAAAACAGAGTTTTAGAGTTTTTTCACTATTTATTTTCATTACACAATATCTGTGGGCTCAAGGTGAGGTCAGGCCATCTAGTAGAGAAGGTGGTGTGAGATGTCCCCTGCCCTGAAGAGATAACAATATAAATAGCTAAAATAGTCAAGACGAGGTGGGAAAATGCAGAAACGGGGGAGTCGGTGAGTAGCCTTTGGCCAGTAACGCGGGCAGTTCGCAGAGGTTTAGTCCCTCACTGTCTGCTCCTTGTGATGGTTCCTGCCATTTGTTGGGAGGGACAGTCTGACCAGATCCCTTCAGAGCTCAGAAAGGAAGATTACATTTTTTTTTTTGCACAGGGTAGTTCTCCCTCTCAAATGAGAAAATGTTTAGAGTCACAGGGCTAAGAGGAGCAAAGCGTCAGTAATAGAAACTGATGGCTGGAAATGAAGGAATTAGTCATGACTCAAGGTTTTGCTCTCAGCTACAGTCAAACCTTTTTCCTCATGGCTGCTTCTCTCATTTCAAGGAGAAGCAATTGGTCCCCTTGCCATTCCCATCAAGGCTTGCCTTTACTGCTCAAATCCTGTTAAGATGTCTGCTGATTACCAGTTGGAGAAGCAGCTTTGAATCCATCCATGGAATCAGCCTAAGAACCAGTTAGCTAATCACATTGTCAGCTAAGTAATTTTTGCACCTCCTGGGACCTAGGTCAAACCAGTGCATGCTGACATGAGGTTGAACTTGACCTACATTGCCTTGTGAATGAAAAGTTGTGGTCAGTATCATGTTAGTCAAATGAAATCTCCAGAAGTAGAATTATGCTTTGGAATGAATACAAAGTTGTCATTGTTTAATTGTCCTCTGGAGAGCAAAAAAAATTTCTGAGTAGCAAAAGCATCCAGAAGGCATCTCTTGTAGAAAAAAACAGAAGTATTTCTGCCTGCAAGAGCTTTGGGAGCTTTCTAAATCAAATGAAAAACCCAACCAAACAAACCCAAAGCCAACAACAATCCCAACCTAATGAAAAAAAAGAATGAAATTAAGTAGTGTGGGAACTGTAGACTAATTAATTATAAGAATCTCCTAGGAAATTTCTGAAAAGGGTAGCCTTTCATGCCAGAGAGTAAACAGTTCCTTCAGCAACCTTTCAGCAAGACACATTGGCTAGGAGAGAAGGTGTTGAAAATGAGAGCTGCTGAAGTCAATGGAACCACATTTTGACACAGTGATTTAAAGACAGTTCTAAACAATAAAAAACTATTTCAGTGAAAAAATAATTTCTATTTCCTAAGAAATTACTGAGGTGTAATGTTTTTCCTTCATAAGCATTCTCATGCAGAAATTGGAAAGAAACTTAATCCATCAGGTAGCTGAATAAACTTATATAGTCCCCTTTAAATTTAATCATGCACAACTTAACTGCTTTTGAATCAAGACTTTGCTTCTTTTCCTTTCCTATAGTGTATGTTTGAACCAACTAGATACCAAAGATGCAGTAAAAATATAAAGCATGGTGTTTACTGAAGTGGAACCTAATGCAGTGCTGATCATCGTACTATGGAAGGTTTTGTTAACTGGACAACATTTTGAGTTGTCTGTATATGCATGACATTTGGAAGATTAGTTTGAATCTGTATTCTCAAAGTTGTTTCAAGATTTGGGGGGCCACAGAAACACAGTGGATTTCTGATTTTTTGCCTTTGAACTGTCTGATTTTTCAGAAAGCTCTTCTGACGAGTTTGTAAAGCAGCTTGGGCTGGGCAGATAGGGCAAAATTTGTCTGCTTTAACTTTTAAGCTCTCTGTGAACTAGTCAGGTATCTGTAGGCGGTGGAGAAGAGATGAGTAAAAGGGTGGTAGAAGGATTCTTTTCAGTTCAGGTACTTGCCTTGGATGAGATGAGCGCCACTCCGAAAGTGCCTGCTTGTCTCTTGAGTATGAAATGATTTAGGTGCCTAGGTGAAGGATGGATACATGCATAGATAGGTGCATATGTGTAAGTAGATACACCAGAGATGTTTTGGGCTTAGGCAGATTGAATTCCACTTCCAGAAGCTGAGGTACTGGAATTGAATAGTGATAATCCACAGAGGGCTGTGTGCAGAAAAAGAAATTGCATTGTGCGTTGCTCCTAATGCAAGGTCTGAAAGCATGAAGTCTGTTAAAGAGTTCTGCAAAAGATGACCAGGCCCAAGGCAGGCATCACTGACTGCAAAGGGTGATGGAGTGAGATGCGAGTGGGTACCGAAGCAGTGGCAAATGGGCAGTGCGTCTTTCAGTTCAAAGTTACATCACTTCACCGTGTTGTAATTCTTTTTTTCTTTATTTCTTTTTTGGACAATAAATTGATAAAGACAATGGGTGGCGGAGGTCATTCTAAAATACCTTGACCTGGTTGATTCTAGTATCCCTTGCAGTATTTTTAAATGAAGATTATGGTCTTTATACTCTCCAGGACTCCCGTTCTTGGCAGGCCCTGGCCGCCCTGTGCCCGGGTCTGTGATGTCTGGAGGTAGAGCAGCGACTCTTTCACGGGCACCCTCTTGCTGTGGGGAAGGAGCTTGCGTGCCCTTGTGAGGTTGAGAGCTGTGCTGGTGGTGGCATATGCCTCTGGTGGGGTCTCCCAGGCCAGACATGTCTCAACTGAAGGGTCAGACAAAGTGTGTCCACGGGCAGGATGGGCTCACTAGCCTTCGGGCACCATCCTAGGAGAAAGACAACTCTGACTCCAAACCCGGGCAGATGGAGCTCGTTTAGCCCTGTAAGGCATCCATCATCTAAGAGGAGGATACTCTAACCAAACCTACGACCCGAGGACTTCGCTGTCGCTGTCCAAGCTTGCTAGACCCTGGCAGATGAACCTCAGGTGTAAAGGGTGGAGCCAGTTCCGCACACGCTGCGCCTCACCTAAAAAATCCACCACACAGGCCCGAAGGGTGCACTCATCGCTTGCAGTGAGCATGGGAAAAGCCCTTCCCAGATCTTTGTTCGCGAAGCCAAGCCATGATGATGATGATGGTCTTTATTTTTAACCTTTGTGTTATCTGAAGTTATATGGAGAGCTCTAAAATGCTGATATTTATCAAAACATGAAAGGCTTCAAATCAGGAAAGATAGCACTTTTAAGTGTTCAAATGATTTGGGAACATGAGTCACTTCTGCAAAGTTGATTGGACACTTAACAGTCTTACTCTTGCTTTGTCTATTACTGGGTAGATTTAAGAAGCCGCCAGAGTCAAAAGAATGGCATTTTGGTTCTACCATGAATAGGCACAGTTCTTTCAGTAAGCGATCTTGAAAAGTAAAGATCACCTGGCTGTACCGTACAAGAAATATTTTCGTCCTTGGTATTCAGCAGGCTTTAAGTTATCACAAGACTTTTGAAGCAGACTCAGAGAAAAACAGTTTTAAAGTTATTTGAGGAGACCTCGTTGTCTGATATTGTGTTCTTCATATTTGGTTGTTCTTTTTTGCAGAAGTTTAAAGGATAAATTTAGCTTCTCTCATATTCATATTAAAGGTTAGTGAGAACTACTTTGTATTGCATTTATTCATCAGAGCTTTTGAATTTTTTGTTTGGTCAAATATTCTTTCAGAGATAGATTTGGGGGTTTTGATTTTTTTGTTTTGTTTTTATTCTGAAGATTACTTTGTGATCCCAGGTCTCTGGCAGATACAGTCCTTCCAAAATGGTGCCAGATATTCCTGTCTTGATTCCAGCTAGTTTCCTCTTCTCCCTGAGGTTATGCGGAGGATCGGATGGGATAGCTCCAAACGGCATCTCAGGGACCCAGCTTGCGTTGTCTGTTCTGGCCCTCTGACCTTCTGGAGCTGGCATGGTGCCTCTGAGTCCCTCTGCCCATCAGCTGTTCTTCCTGTCACCATGCCAAAGACAGATTTTACTTTCCAACTTCAGATTCCTGTACCTGATGCATGAATGCTGTTTTCACCATGGCTGTTTTGCCAGGGTCCAGAAAAATGTACTAGAGCAGAAACTTTCAGAAAGCATGACTGCAGTACTAATTGAGGGAGGTTTTAATCTC
>NW_010393738.1:67028-85400 GCF_000710305.1 Buceros rhinoceros silvestris | reverse complement strand
ACTCTTTCATGCTTGCCTTCTTCCAAGGACTGACTTGATACATTCCCTCTACTTAAGGAGTTGCCCCCACTTTGGAATTTATGCACATCTTATACCGATAGAGACAAAGTGGTGAAGTGTCCCCAAAATGTACCTTGAACCCTATATGTCACAGCTGCTGTTTGCTGTTCCTTATCAAAACAGTTCAAATGATGTCACATGGCACCCAGTGGCATCCCAAGTTCTGCCTGCATTTCTTTCCCAGTCTTGCTCACTTCCTAAGGAGGTTGAGGCAAGAGTGGTGTGAGGAGTATATGTACAGACATCTGATCCACAGAAGAGGCTGAAGGTAGAATCGTGGAGAAACCGTGCTGCAACCGGGTTGTTCCCCAGTGAAATGGCCTGAGTTAGTAAAAGGTACGTTTGCACACCCATTCCATAGCAGGGGTCTCTTTAGCCCTGCGTGTTGCTTGAAATGCTTGAGTTTAGCCTGCTCAGTGTTGATACTCAACAACTTTTTTTTTTTTTAACAAGAATTATGGATTTGTAATTAAATAGTTTAGTAAACAAAAGTAAAGGAGAATGGGGTGAAATATGTTCATACAGATAGAAAAAGTTAAAAGTTAGCAATCTGTGCTTTACATCTTGTCCAGAATCTCTGTTCTGCACCAGAAAAGTATGTCAAAATCTGTTTTTATCCAAGCAAGCTAGTGCTTGCTTTTAACAGATGTTGATGGTAAAACTCTTCCTTTGCTTATTATCATCAAGCAATTCCTTCAGACTTCACGCAACAGTCGTGTGTGATTTTGAACTGATGTTGGGAGAAACAGATCCAATCCTGCCTTCTGGGCACTTCGGCTTTTGAAGCTGTCTGCTTTGATTCTTTTCTTGACCATTTTTAATTCTTAATGGTATAATGCTTATTTCTTAATTATACTGGACAATGTCTATACTCCTATTACTTTTATATCTAATATTGCCCATTTGCTTATTTTTTCCTGAACGCTTAATAAAATATAAAATATTGCTCTAAAAGTACAGTTAAAACAATAGAGGTGTTATTCCTAAGGTCCTGGTCTTCCTGGCTATTGGTTATTTGGGAAAGAAAAGAAAATACGCATCTTCACTCTGGAAAACTTGATTTGGTTCATTACTTTGCAGAAGCTTCTTGACTGAGTGATGATACAGCTGAAGTTGCCCATCTTTTCCTAACCCTTGAGAAATGAGAAGAGCTACACCATTTGGGTTCTGCTTTACTGTGAACCCTGAAAACCCTCTCTGAAATCAGAGAAATGGCTTAGCCATGTGGATGGATCTGAGGGTGCTGTTGGTGGTGGAATTACTTTACAGTTTGTTTGTGGGTTTTGTTTTTTGTTTTGGGTTTTTTAAAAGTGTGTTTCTTCAGTATTCAGCTGTTTCACTTTCAGTTGAAAGTTAGCACAAGCCTAGCCCTGCAGAGCCAGCCTTGGGTAAAAACGTCGTGTTTCATTTGACCCTTTGAGCAAACCTGGCTTGTCTTTGGTATACACACTGAACTAAACCTCTTTAAGGGCTATGTTTGAAGTCTGAACTGTGGGATTGTTAAAAATTTTGTTGCTTGCTTTCATCTTTTCTCAACAGCTCTGTCAGCTATCTCTGTTTTCTTCTTTGAAAGGGATGCTGTTAGGTCATAGAACTATGTTACAGGAGATAGAGGGGGATGATGGTTTAAAATGGCTGCAATGTTGACATGGGCACAAGTCATTTACTTTTTGTTCTTTTTCTGTGTGTTCAAATCACCTGACCATTGTTGTGTCTGGGTAGATCTTGAGTTACCCCATTTGGACCCCGACACAGTGGCAAGTACGTATAAGGATCCCTATAACAATAGGCACAAAAACTGAGACAGACAGACCAGGTGCATGACCCACAGGAGTTTTATTAGATGTGCGCTTGCACTACAGTACCGTGTGGTATAGGCACACTTGAACCAGATACGAGTAGGTTAACTCAAGTTACAACAGTTGCAGCACAGAGGAAATGTAATCCACAAATCCTGCCCAGAAAAAAGAGTTAGTTCATCCTGAACTCTCTCCGACTACAGCTACGCTATAGCTTATATCAAGTTAGGAATTTTAAAGCTCCCACAGGTACGCATGTACTACAGTGCTGCCACTGTTAAAACTGCACTGTGATGCTTGCAGGGGAGCCATCGTCTGAGCCGTTGGGTTACACTAAGATTACAACTTGAAACTTTGCAAAGTAAGGCATCCTAGTAACGGCACTGCTGAGCAGCAACTACTTTTGTTCTGAGGCGTAGCTGTGAGAAAACGTACTAGTTGAATCAGTAAGAAGGAAACTGAGAAACTCAGTGATGACTTATTTCCTTGAGTATTCTTGCATTTCTAACACTTTAGATTATGACTTCTGGACTTCACCTCAGATTACTTGTTAAACATGGGAGAAAAAGCCCTCGTGGTTCTTTTAGGCTTCACTCAGCAGTGATGCACGTTCATATCGTGTGTCTTGAAACTTGACCAAAATGCAGCCTTGCAATTGATAAGAGAAAATGAAAGGGGAAAAGTCCAAACTAAAGCCCATTTAAACACAGAGCTATTTTACAGAAGATGTCCATGTGGAAGGTTTACACGTTTCATTTCTTGGTTCTGAGTTAGAGAATTGAGTTCTGCAGAAAAGGACATCTTCAAAGATAATCCCCAGAATGCTCACTTCTATTCAGTGCAGACAACACTTCAGGCAAAGAGAATAGCAGTCAGAGGAGGAGAAATTGTAGATGAATGTGACCATATGGAATATCTTTTTACCTTTTGTTGTATGGTAATTATTTTTTATAAGCTGCCAAGGACTGAGAGCCATATATAGCCTGGTCTGCATGATCACCCTAAAACTACATACTTGTAAATAGACCAAGGTATGATACAAAGAGTTACTTTATAAAACATGTTAAGCACCAAAGCATTTCCAACGTATTCTTTTCCAACCTAACTGCTCTTTCTTGAGGAGAAGGTTCCTGAGAGCCCAGTGGGTTCTGTTTCTGACTTCAGCCAGTGAAGGAGGAAGCCCCATTTCACGTGTGCTGCTGCTCATCTTGCTGACTGTACCTTCTCCTGCTCTATGATTTGCCTAGTGCTTTGAGAGCTACATGCAGTACCGTAATGCAGTTTGAGGGGGCTGTCAGATTCTTGCCTCTGCGTTCATCACTGAACTTGTTATCATCTTATTATTTTTCCTAGACCTGTGCTGAAGATGCCCTTCAGTTCGAGGCCTTGCATTAAATGCTCTAGGTCAGAATGAATCGTAGCTGTCCCCTCCTTTTGTATAATCATTTACATCACTTGGAAGCGTGTGTAAATTTGACGTGGTAATGCTTATACCCAGAATACATGGGTGCAAATGGCTGTGGCACCATATGGTCCCATGGGACACTTGAATGACTCACACCCTTCTAGATGTGCTTTGACATACTGCTTCATCCATTGTTTTTTGCACGGATGACTTCTTACCAAGCACTTCATGTAAGGTGTTTTCTGTATGTTCTGTTTCACATCATACAGAAAGTCATGTGACTGCAGTCTGTGGCTCTGATGTGATCATGATTGTCTAGTTCTGGTCAGACAGAGTTAAATCACTGTGACGCATCTAATGCCTGTCATTTTGAGAGACGGGGATGTAAGTTCTGAATGATTGTCACTCTCTGCCATGCCTGATATTCTGATGGAGCAGACATTAGTGCCACGTTCAAAGCCTCAAGACAAATCTCTCCATTAACCAATTTGTCAGGTGTTTTTGTCCTGTATTTTAAAGAACAAAATTTAAAGATTTTCTTGTCTTCTACAGGTGTAAAAAAAAGCATCTTTAATGCTTAATCCTCTCTGTACTGCAGCTGCTTCATGTATGATGTAATCCTCATGTATTGTCAGTGGACCAGATACGTTGAGTCTTGCACAAAGTCGTGAGCCCAGATTTTGTTCTGTGTTGAGTTGGAGATGCTTTCCTGTTGGGAAGGAATTGACAAGTTTGAGCAAAACTAAAACAATAACCTTATGCAGCACCCCTGAGCTTTAGTCATAGCAAATACCATTGGTGTTTCCCTGTGAAAACAGAAATGCGAACAGTTAATCCTCGCAGTAGAATTCTCTCTTGCTACCTGTGCTTACCAATGCAAACATTTCCAATTTACAGGACTTCACTTTTGCCATGGAAACTGTAGAGGTGCAGCAAGAAAGCTGTTTTTGCAAATAAGTTGTTTTCAAATCCTAGGGTATATTTTTGAGAATTTCTTCCTCATGTTTTTGTCTTCAAAATGGCAATGCATAACTGAGAAGCAAAAAATAAAATCAGTCATAAACTAGCCTGAATGGTAACCTAAACTGTGGCTTGTTTGGTGTAACATGGAATGATTCTTTTAAATAGATGCGTATTAATTTGTGCAGTGAGCTATTCAGCTCCTGCTTTGCAGCATCCTGTGAAAGCAGAATGAAATTTCTATTGTCGTTGTATGTTAGCAAGCTAGCACTACTGCTAGTGAACAGTCTCACTTATTTGCCTGATACATAAAACAGCACATAGGAGAACACACAACACATTTCTGTGAAACTACTAAGACTTTTTTTGGTGCCATTCTTACTGTATCTTTTCCTACTTCTCTTCATTGCTGTGTGCTGGACTCCTTCCTCATCTGTCGTTTTCAGGCTATGCCAGATGTGTTACATTGCTTTTCTCTGCATGCTTGGAAATTATATTATCATAAACACGATTCTTTTCCCTTCCCACTTTGTAACTCTTGGCTAGTCGTATGCTATAGGAATGAGGATGGAGAAGATAAGAAGTGCTCTGTACTGCTCGTCTATTTGTCATTTGTAGGGTAGATACTGATAATGAAGGAGAAACTAAAAATTAAACTTTCCCAAATGAAATTAATTTCAAAGGAGGTGTGTAGCCTTATTGCTTCATTTTGCAGTACTCCACATACCACCATGGCTCCCTAAGCCATATTAGGCATCTTGTATACTCAAGCTGATTTTCTGACTCTCTTCAGAAGTTAGTTCTATATTGTAATTGGATATTTCTGACAGTTGGCCTTGAGGCCCTGACCCAGTTTGAAGTCCCTGCTGTATTACACAATATACAAGTACAGACAGAGGGAAATTCCAACTAATAAGATAGTGCTTCTGCTGTTAAGAAAAAAAAAAAAAAAATTAGTTCACGTAAGATACTCTTCTAGAGCACCACAACAGAGTGTCCATATTGTGCAGGCTTCATGCACTTGTTTTGAGTAGCTATCAGAAACCATTGCAAGTTGTTCTTTCCAGGTACTAGCATGAACCGCAGATGCATGACCTCAAGTCATCTTGCATAAAACCCCTGCTGAGGAGAGGACTGAGTTGGTCTAGGTCCACTGCCTGGGGAGAGCTACTAATGATGTAAAGGTGAAGTGAGGACAGGTTGTGGACTGGAAGCTATCTTTGAAATCAGAGTGTCTTTAGCACTATCGCTTTGTAGTGAATATCAAAAATTTATCTTGTTTCCTATCTGTGTGCTCTGTTAGCACTGCAATGCCTGTGGTTTTCATCCAGCTTACTCACTGTAAAGGCAGATGCGCATTTGTGAACGTTGTGGTTCTGAGTAACTCCAGCAGCAACCGGATGAGCTGCCCAGAGCTCATGACAACTTGCTTCTTGCAAATGTAGCTCTGTAATAAAACTGGCACTGTATGAATCTCTTAGTTGTCTTCTGCTTTTTGGAGGTGTAATGTCTTGGGATCATGTCATCTGATATCCCACTTAACCAAACTTTGCCTTCAGTAAGATTTAACAAAATGCTTAGACTTCCCTTTTAGTTACTAGTACATTTCCATGCTTTTCTGCAGAAAACAACTGCTATCAACCCTGTTTCTTATATTCTAAAATTACAAATTTTTTGTGCTAATGAAAGAATCGCTAACAAAAGTACGAGAGTTTAGAAGGATATTCCTTTCTTTTTATTTTACAAGACACCTTGGATTGCCAGATGTCCTGAAAAATAGAAATACTTATTATGTGTGTTTTACAATTCCTTGGTCTAAATCTTTCCGTGTAGTGTTGCGTTGTTCCTTGTGAGGTTTTGAATGCCTTTAAATAGTTAAGGGGGATGGCTGAGACACCTGCATTTTGTTTGTGGTCTAGCCCAGATGCTGTTTAAAGTCGTTAGACTTGCCCTGAGCTGATCTCTTGCCTCCTGTAACTTTATCTATAACCACCTGTAGATTAGCACTAATTTAAGGTTAAAAGAAAAAATAATTTGAGGTACTGTGGAATATTTCTAATAGCGCAGAAACTGTGCAGTAGAACTGTACTAAAACATTTTAATGGATCCTTAAAATGTGAAGCTGCCTGAATGAATAGCTTGGCTTCAGGATACTTGGTCCTCAAAGACAACTTCTGTTTGTGTGTGTGGTTGCAAGAGTTGGAGAGAAGCAGCAGAAGAGAGATAAGCTTTTTAAAGATTTCAGTGATAAGTCTCCAAGGCCCAGGCTAGTTTAGAAGCAGACTGTTTGTAGCCTGAAACTAGGCTGCAGCGGTATGTGTAGCTTCCAGTTTTCCTTGCTTTACCTTCAGACCAACTGTCAGGCTGTGTTTTATCATAACCTGTCTTCAGTTGTTTAAAACTGATGTGCCTAGGCTAAGACAATCCCTTGGTCTCCCTCTGTAGTCACCAGAGTGGGATAGATTTCGTTTTGACATCAGTGTTTGGATATGAGGAGTTGCCTGTTGGAGAGATGCTGATGACTCCATTGGCTCTTGAGGAAAACTAGAGGATAATGTTCTATAGCAAAGCTGCTTGACTTTTTAGGTGGCTGAAGTTAAGCGTGGTGAATCTCACCCAGAGCATCTTGTTTGCTAACATTGATTCTTTCTCATATGACAAGCAGAGTACTCGGCAATGAGGAGCAACTCTGAATCCTCTGCTTTCCCCAGAATCCTGTCCACTGTCCCATCTGATGCAGCTGTATTTTACTTAGTACTTTTCTCCAGTTTAGTCAATCTGTGGATTTCAGTTGTCACTTAAGGTATCTTGAAAAATGCCTAGATAATTATCGCACAGACATGGAGGGCAGTAGCCAGCCCTGTCTTGTTTTGTGTGGCTAAACCAGATAGATTTGTTAAGGTTGGGGTTTTTTTCTCCCCACTTTCTGTATATTTAATGTTTGGGGAAAAATCCTGCATAATCTTACTCTAGACTTTCATTCGTGTCACTGGGAACTCAAGTGAAATTCCCTTGGGATTATGCTGCATTGTCATGTGAGTTCTGTGGTTTCATTTCTGCTTTGAGTATTTATGTTTCAAAAGGGAAAAGGTGAATGCAATGTATTATGCTCTTCTGTTTAACCGGTGACATGGAGCAATTTTTCCCTTCTCACCTCACCAAACACAAATCATTTGGTTTGAGAACATGCTACAATGCTTGTTTTAAGTTTAGTTAGAAGCAATTGGTAGCTGTGTTAATACACAACATTCTAACAATCTTTTATCCTGGGAAGGTCTGGCACAGGTATAAAAGTTGAATTTTCTTCTGAAAGCATGTGGGGCTGCTTGGGCTGTCTTGAGATTTTTATCAGCAATAAATGGTAAATAGAAGTAATCAAAAAGAAAGCAAGAAAAAAAGAAGGAATGTGGGGGTAGGAAAAAGAATGGAAATGAAATGGCGCTCTGTGTCCAGACCGTAGCCATTAGTTCCCTCTAACGAAGGCCTCTCCTTAACTCTGCAGGTATTCCTTCTATGTAATTTTTTTAGTAGGTGCTTCATTATCTTTGGTCTTCATTGATTTCAGCTTCTGTGCCAGTGATTCACATAGCTGCTTGTTTCCTCATGGTTGGTGTCACTGTGGTCATTTTGCCCAGCCCTCATGCAAGTTTTGTTAATATGTTAATTACAAAAAATTGGACTCTCGTGTGTTTTCTGCCAATTCTGTTTTCTCTGGCACGAGTCCAGCATCTGGCTTTTTTGTGTATGAACCTTTCTCTAAATCTTCTACAGGCGGATGCAGATAGGATACCTTTTATTTTCACAACAATAGGTCTCTGCCTTTTAGCTTCCCTGACTTCTGACTTGATGGTGATGCTAATTGTTTTTGTGACCTGTCATTCTGTATCTGTCAGCTGCCCTTCCATCCCTTCAACTTTCTGCCTGGCTCTCTGTGTATGTACAAGACATTTATCTATAATGCCATTCATAAATCCTAGTTTCTCCCTACTTTCTTTTGCCAGTTTTCACTCTTCGTTGATTTCAGTAACCTTGGTCCATGCTGCAATCAGGAGGAAAGGTCTGTTTGGTGACCTCTCTACATGCTTGGAGAAGTAAAGGCTGGAAAAGACTCAGTGATCCTTATTTTAGGGGAGATGTTCTTGTCTGGGGATTTCCTAGCTTGTAAATTTTTCTGTGATGTTTTCCCAAAGTAGTTGGCTTGATATATTTATCAATTTGAGAGGTTAATATTCTACTCTGCTGTTTCTTTGAATATTTATTATGCCATTGAGCAGTTTGTAATTCAAGGTGACTAAAAACTTTCTGGTTTCCTCTCTCTTGTCCTTATGGGACAGGATGAAAAAAAAAGTCCTTTAGTCAGATGTGGTTAGTCTCTGTGCAGACATGCAATTTTTTGTACTAATTTCTAGTGACCACAGTCATCTTATTAGTGTAAGGGCATATTATATTAGTTTTTCATTAAACTTGAAAGTTTTCCCACTCTAGGCTTATTCTGCATGTTCCATATATTAACTGTGCAAAAGAATCCCTTTTCTAAGGTGCAGCTGGTTTTCTTTCTTTGATTTTTTTTCCTCCTGAATAATTGTAATGGGATGTCTCTTTAGTCCAGTTTGAGATGTCTTTTTCCTGCTTGTTAATATTTACATAAATGTTTTTACCTGTAACCTTACAAAAAAAATTCCAATTAACTTCTTAGCTGTTCTGATCTGTTGATATTTAAATGGGATATGTTGCACATTTAATTTTTGGTACTTTTCTGCAGCACGTATGTGCATTTGTGATATAGGTTGGGCTGTCAATACTGCACATGCATAGTCATGAGAAAATCTGTTGCCTTCTAAGATAAGAGTGATGGATCTGCTGTATTAGGTGAGATGTATCTAACCTACTGTCACCTTCTAGTGGTGCTTGGTTGTGTTCCATGGCCTTAAAGGTTGTCAAGAAAATTAAAGGTCATTGTTTAATTACATCTGCCTTTAGTAATGTTTACACTAAATTATAGAAGAGGAGAACTTCAATATACTAATATATAAAGAAAACAGGCAATAATGAAATGTTATTGGATTTGCAGGAGAGAAAGATGCTCTCTGCTAAAGCAATCCTGCTAGCTTTGCAGTAATCTGTTTCTGAATGTGGGAAAGTAAAATTATTTTAGAATCATGATTGGGATTGGATTTTGTGAATTTTGGCTTGTGAACTTGTCTTCTCATTGTTTGAACTTCAGAATGGTATTCCATGCTGCTAGTACCTGCTGCTTTTAAAAAATAACAATGGCATCAGAAACATGATGATATTGCAGGATGGGTTTCATTTTTATTACAGAAATTCACAGGTACAGTCTGTGACAGCCAAATAAAAGAAAATAGGGAAGAAATATCTCTTGTAGTTCAGAATAAGAGGTTTTTTCCTGTGGATTTTTATTATGCCAGCCATTTATAGTACAAAATTTACATATTGTGCTTCAAGAAAGAGTACTGTGGGGTAGTAATAATATGTGGATGATGATTTGGGATATAAGAGAGTAGACATTATAAAAATAAATAATAATGAGGGAAAATAAGGATAATAAAAGCAGTGAAACTGTGTCAAAGCAAGGAAAAGATGTAGGATGATTTAAGAGTAAGGCAAGCTGTCGGGAGACTCGCATTTATAGGAAAAAGGTGAGATGTGAACTTGAAAGTAGGAATGAAATGTAATTTGGCTGCTCCGAGTCTCCGATCCCCAGTTCTACAGATCATGGTGTAAAAGATTAAAGTCCCTGGGCTTGGTTTGTGACAGTTTTGCTTACTAGGGGGAACTTGAAAGACAGAGATCCCACAACGTTTCAGAGAAGGTCCTTAAAATGCAGAGAGATTTCTGTGGACTCTGTAAAAATATTGAACCATGTATTTACTAAGTGATTTTCAAATGTCTTTGTTGTTTTAATCTCTCGTGTTGTTAACAATATGGAACAAGATAGAGAATAATCCATTCAGGTTTGTTTACATTTTTAAGAGAACCAGAACATTTTTCCCTACCTTAGCAGAATTTCTTAGAACCAATTAGAAGATGACAAATTTGCTCCCCAAAACTAACCAAAGCTATTCTGTTTCTGTGGTCTTTATTCTGTGTTTTGTATCCTTTCTCTCAGGTGACCAGTGCTTCTCTTGGGGATGGAACGAACATGGGATGTGTGGTGATGGCACAGAAGCAAATGTTCACGTCCCAAAGCCAGTCAAAGCTCTTGGAAATGCAAAACAGATCTTAATTGGATGCGGGGCAGGACACTCCATGGCTCTTTGTCAGACTCCACATCAGACTCAGCACACCTGAAATCATAGCATCATGGATGGGCGTCTGTGGATTGCATAGCCCAGAAGTGCTACAAGAGGATTGCCCATGATTAACACAGTTGTTGGAAAGTGCAGAACTTTTTTCTAAGACTAAAAGGAATGAGCACTCACAGAAAACTACAATATTAAAAAATTGTTTCCTGTGTCCTTTTCACAGGAATGGTCTTCTTACCCACAGATAGAATGACACACGTTTTGCCTTGATGCAATACCACGGAAGAAAGAATGATTTTTTTGTGTTCTTCTGAGAAATTTTTGAGGAAGTAACCAAGTGCTTAATCACTTATCTTTGGTGTATAAATGTAGTCTGAGGAAATAGAGTCAGAAGGTGGAGACATAGGGCCCCTTCTAGGTTCTTTATTATTGAATCTGTATGTCGTGAGGAGCGTGTGTTGCACCAGCCAACTTCTGCTGGATTTGTAAGCTTCCAGCATCTCGGAAAATCCAGTTTACATCACAGAGAAATGCCAGTGAACACAAATAGATGCATACACACATTTTAAACAGAAGATTAAGATTAAAAATAAAATAAAATTTAGAAGGCTGGCAAAAGAGGAAAATGAGGCCCTTCTGAACTAGCTGTGTCTTGATTAAACTCTGAAAGGAGCAATATTTCACAGGAATTATCTTCTGTGCCAGACATCACTTTATTATAGATTTACAGAGATGAAAATCTGCATAAATTACAATTAACTTGCACACTAAAGCTGAAGTTTCTGAAGCTGCTGCGTAGGGAAGAAAAACTTCTAAGAGCTCTTGGAAACAATAGAAAAGTTCTTGTCAAAGGGCGTAAGTCAGTTGCAGCTGTTGAGGACAATTTGATCCAACACAGCTCCTGTGTCTCCAGCTGCCTTTGAATAGGAAGACATCAAAATCTAAACAGAACTTTTTCCAAGTCCTCTAGCCTAAAAGGCAGACCCGAATGCTCCTGATAATTTCAGGTTAGTTCTCACATCTGTTTTGCAGCCCGGCTGAGTAACTGTTCAGAGCATGCCCACAGTACTTGTTCCAGGTGAGTGCATGGCAGGGAATGTAGGCCTAATACTTGTTGTGGTAGGAGGAATGAAAAAGTCTAAATTATCTTCGGATATTATTAGCTGCCTGTGCTGAGCAGAATTTTGGAAGCTATTTATAAAACTGTTTTTCACACAAATACAGTGGATGCCATTAAACTGGATGTGTACCACCCACGATAGTTACATTTGCTGTGGTATTTGATGTATGTTTCAAGTTCTAAATATAGAGAATACTACTGTGTGGTGAATGCACCTTTTAATGAGGCCTACTGTTGCTAAACAGTGGTTTAATTTTTGAAGTGGGCTTGCCAGGGAAGAAGCCTTACACAATTGCAAAATACTTGGAGAAGGGCTCTTAGGAAATAGGTTGAGGAGATTTTCTAACGATGTGTCAGCTTACATAAGGGGGGTAATATGGGCTGTGAGGGTTCCCCCCTTGGTTTTACAGCAGTTATGGTTCACAACCTAATTTTCAAATGCATTTTCTTTTTCTTTTCAATGGCTGAGAAACTTGAACTGACTATGAAGCTGGTTGTAACAACTGTGTTACAGATGCTGAAAGAGTCTGTAAGAATAATCAAATGAGTCCTCTGCAAAAAGTGCGGAATTGAGACTTCTATTGTAAAGTGGGTTTTTTAATCCATGCCTTGGTTGTGGTTCTTAATGGCAATATAATGTTTTGGGTTGTGACCTATTGCACTTTCTACTTATCTAAGTAACTTTTTATTGACTCTTCTTAATGCCATTTTCTGGATACCGCAGCTTCTCTGTTATATGCACTGAACAGTTTCTCCTGCCTTTTTGCAGTTCTCTTTGAGGTTTTTTACCTTTGTTTTCTTCCAAAATCTGTGTACCAAATAAACATGTTGTTTTGGTTCAGTAATCATTCCCTCTAAATTCTGTTCGATGTTGATCACAGCTCGTATATGTGCCCTATAATACAGAGGTTATTGTACAGAGCATACTTTGTGTATGCTGTTGCTGCAGTTCATTTGAGAGGAATCCAACAAACTATGCAACAAATAAATGCAGCTTGGTTGTTTGAAAAGTTGTTCACTTTCTCACATCGCTAACATGAGCACACTTTTGGAAACACAAAGAACAATTTGGGGCGAAGAGGAGGAAAGACAGGAATACTTTGGTTTGTTCCTGGTCCTGATCTTGTGTTTCATTCATATCTGCATCTAATCTTCATCCTTGAAAGGGCAAGAACTACATTTTATCTCCTTTGTCTTGCCTATATAGATTGAAAACTTGGGGTGGTATTGTCTTGTCTTGAGAGCTTGACATAGTAAATGCTTTGTTATTGGACAGGACTTCTAGATGCTGCTGTAGTCTGACAAGTGAATAATAATAATTCATGGTAGATGGTAAATGGTTGAATGTCAAAGCCAAGTCGCTGCACGTTCATTCAGAAATGAATTCCCTATTTTGCGTGTCAGTATGCTTTGTTTGCATAATAAAACATTGCACAAAATCAGTTAAGGCTTTCTACTGTAAGGGAGCACACAGTGAAAAGCTGCTAATCAAGTGAAGAAACCCCCTCCCTTGCTGGTATCCAGAGCTTAGCGAATATTGCCTGCTGATGGCCTGGTGGAGAAGGTCAGTTGGCAAGGCACAATGTAGAGCCGGAGCTATGCCAATGCTTCTGCAGCTCTTGCAGACAGACTTCTGTATGCATGTCTTCAGCGCTGAACAAATAAAGCCTTTTACGTAAGCATTCTGCATTCACATGCAGATGTAAATAAACGGACAAGGTTTGTAATATATATAAATATATATAAATCACTGGAACAAGGGCGTCTGTGCAGCTGCTTTTCTCTCCCATTTTCTGAAAATTAGCAGACCTGCCAGTGAGCTGACATTCATGAGGGGGAGAGGTGAACTGAGTATCACAGCTTCACTGGAGAACAAGTTGTGAACTGTTGCTCTTTGGTCCAGAGAGCTTTCAGGCTTTTGGATGGAGGGCAAGAAGGAAGCTGTTGTCCGTACTTCTCTTGTGCAAACTCCGGGGAGATCTGCTGTTATTACTTGTGCAACCTCCATGGACATCAGGGCAAGACACTCCTGTTCCATTTTAAGGAGTGTTGGTAGGAAGATGTGTGTGTTGTGTCAGAAGTTTCTGTCTCTTGGAGGATTTGTGTAGGCTGGTTGGCAGTCACTGACATTATTTGACTTTGCGTAGCATTCCTGAGTGACTTGATGCTTTTCCGCTTAGAATGCCAGACCCTGTGTTTGAAATGTGTTCATTTGAAAGAAAAATTCAGTCCTGCCCTTCTTCCCATGTGCCCAGTCTGCACTTCTTACATGACGCTGGCTTCCCTCCCCTGTCTGCGTGTTGTCAATCCTGTCACCTGCAACCACCATAAAGGTCACTTCTGTGAGAGTGACAGGAGGTTCTGCTTTGCTATGTGGTGAGCACAGAGAAATTGGGGGGGAAGAATGTGATTTGAATTTGCTTTATGTGATGTTTTTGAGTCATAAGACTTAAAGATGAGGATGGAAAACCGATGGAAGAGATCAGTTTGAATGTATAGGAGGAAGGCGACCATGGAAAAACATATACATGAATGGCAGTAGAGAGCCTGGCATAGTCACTGAAACGGAGAGAAGGGAATGTGGAGGGGGAAGACAGATTCAAGGTACAGGTCCTGAAGACTGAATAATCACACAGCGACAGCAGCATCCCAGCATGCTGGGAGTGAGAAGAGAGACAGACTGTTGTATTTGCTGAATGTCGTTGTTCCCCCTCTTCCACTGTTTGTTAGTACTAATATGAATTATTGACCTGCAGTGGGTTTTCTTTCTCATTCATAGCACATCTTGAAATGTCCAGTTCTTCTAAGTTGGAACAGCAACATCTGTCTGCACATCCCAGTGTTAGAAATCTTAAGACCAAGCTTGTGACCTAGTCCAGCACTTAAGCAAATACTACGTTTTCCGTTAAATTCCATGAACTCTAGACCTGATTTAAACAAGACTTAAGTAATTTTGGGACTTCCACTTTTCCCCTGCATTAGAAATCAAAATGATGAATGATGTTTGTCACTGAAATTGCAATATTTTCACCAAAAAGTTGCCTATGTTTTCTTGGCAATTTTGATATTTTTACAGCATTTAGCAAAACCCGTGCCTTTTCTTTTAGCTAGATATTTTGTTAAAAAAGGCTCCAGAATTTTTCATCAGTACTTGAGTCATGGTTGTGATATTTACTACCAGCTTATAGTTCAGAGCAGCTGAAAATTCTGTAAAGGGAAGAAGAAAATACTGAAATGGAAAATAAAAGTCTTGTTTCCTGAAGGCTGGGAATGGACGATGCAGCCTGTGGTAGAGAATCATTTTGTGTCATTTTGATTAAACTTTAAAAAGTGCACAGTAGAAAAGTGGAGTTTACACTGAATTTGCTGAAGACTCTGGCTGACATGAAAATAATTGGACATATGAACTTTTGACATACCAGTACCTTGATTTATGTGCAAAAAAAGAGGTATTACATGCTTCAACTTCTGAGCTATTCTTAATTCTTGGTAAATGCTGGTCTTAGATGTTTTGCTCCATGTTAGAAGTAATGATTTAATAGCCTTGAATGAAAATGCCTTGGTTGTATGGAAATGACCTTCTGTTGGATGAATATCCCAGAAAATAACTGTGAAGGAGGTGTTTACTGTATGTGCCTTTTCGGTTAATTTGGAGGAACTGCATGCATGAAGCCATTGTCATTTTGTAGGCTATTTGGAGGTTGAAGGGGCTGAAGTAAGGCACATTCTTCAGCTGTTTGTGCATTTCATTGAGAGTCATCTGTCAGTTGTCTCTGCATTCACCTGTTTTTAATGCAGGGGGAGTTTTTCCTCATCAGTGCCTCTGTAGAACCTGGAAGTAAAGTATGTGGCTGAAAATACTCAGCAATGACAATGGTCTCTGTATTTGAATCATCACCTGCATGAATCACGTGTTACCTTGTGGGAGAATGAGGAGGCATTTATTTAGAGTACTGGGAGAACACGTTTTTAAGCTTGATTAGAAACAAAACCAACAAAGTAGTTATTCCTGAATAAAAGCTGGCTGTGGGGATGAGAAAATTCAGAGGTGACCTTTACTTTGCAAAACTTCCTCAGGCATTTTTATGTTGTGACATGTCGGATTTCAATTCGTTTTGAGACAAGCCTTTGCAGGCTGGGAGGTGCTTGACTCCAAGTCTAGTCCTCGTATTGGCTGGCCTCTCCATTCCTTTTCAACCTTCTCATCTATTTCCAGGTTGCTTTGCCTATGGACCGCCTTGAGGAGGGGTTCTGTCTGCAGGGTTCGTGATCAAGAGTGTGTCAGTGGAAATTGCAGAAATTCAATTCGGTATGATTCCGGTACTCCCTGATCTATTAAGTGTATGTGAACACTTTGCTGTAAGACTCTGCATTTTTACAGTTTTTTATATTTAGAAGTAGGGCCAAGAATTGGGAGATTTTTAACATTCTAACATGATTTTAGCTTCTTGCTGCGAATGTCAAATGAGTTTAGCTTTTGTTTTGTTTTTACTGATTTGAACGCATGAAGACATGTGGTACCTAAATTAAGGCAGCAGAGGAATTGCCAGTCACTAATGAAGATGCTCTGTTATTTTAACTGTATGGGTGCTTAATCATTTTCCATAATAATCCTCTGCTTTGAAGTACAAAAGAAAAGAGATTCCTGTAGGGGTATTGTGTTCTCCTGCAGACAAGGAAACATGATATCTTCTAACTAATGGAGAGACACTTCTCTCCTCTGGTGCCTTAATTCTGAGTAGATAGTTTATAATAACTATTCCTACTTTAATACTGCTTTTCCTCTTTTGACCTCAGAACACTTTGAAAAGGAAATAATGTCACAGAAACAGGCACAAAAAAATTGAAATACCCCATCAAGGTAACGCATCATGACCACAGCAGAGTCCCATCTCCTGAGTCCCGACCAAGGCTCTACCTTCTAGGCTTGTGGTCTGTGATCTTTTTAGGTAAACCTCAGTGCTACTACTTCCCTCTCTCCTTGCTATTCTTTCCCCTTCACCACTGATGGCTGCTTCCTCACGTGCTCCCCTCCCTCCTACTTGCATAACTCATTTTTCAGACCCATCCTGTGTCATTCTTGTTTCCCACCTCTTGTGCTCCTGCCACCTCTTGTCCAGTTGCCCTCTTGCACTGGCACCGCCACCGCAAAATGTGGCTTTTGCTGAGCTTATTTGCTTGGGCTCAAGCCATGTGTCTTCTCTTTGTTCTGAGGTGGCTCTGCGTAGGGTAGCCTCTGCGTAGGCTGTGTTGTCCCTTCTAAGCACTTTGGGTCCAGAAGCTGTGCAGATGCCTTAGAGTGATATCTGAGCTACTGCAACTGCAGTACTTTGCCTTTTGCTGACTAAGGAATCTCTAACCTGTGCTGCATGGGCAGTAGAGAAACCATTGGAAGCCCTGGAGCATGCAGTCTTAATATTTAGTACCTGGAGATGCTTGGACATAACATACTTCCATAAAGTTTTTTTAATGCTGAAGTGAGTGCTGAGGGTTGAAAGCCTGGCTTTGTCAGCCTGAACCAGGGAATGTATCTTTCCGTGGGGGTAGATGAAGGTGCTTAGTTTTAAAGCATGCTTTGTCAGATAAGGAAAGAAAGTTGCGATGCAGTTCTGGATCCATTTTCTAACTCAAATATTGTTCTTGATTGCGAATAACCATTTGTATTTCCCTAAGAGAGAAGTGTTGCACCTACAGCCTTAGATGAATGCAGAGACTTTGGGACTTCTGAACAGACAGGTATTTTACGCCCAAATTCAATAAGGGAGTGTCTTAAAATAACTGGGAGAATTTAATTCACATTTTCATGAAGCAGTTTCTGTGTGAGCTCAGACAAAGTTGCTTCCAGAATGTATAGATGGGAAACAGAGAGTTAGGCTGCCTTGTTTTGAAATTATGAAAAGGATATACAAAGTGGCAGGGTAATAACTGCGCTTGTTTTTTCTGCAGGGTATCTGTTTTGTAAGCAGCTCTGTGCTCAGTTCTTTTCTGAATGTCTGTGCCTTAGCCCTGCTTGCTCTCTTCTGTATTTCAGTCTGCTCATTTGTCCTAGCAGCCATTTGTTTCAGTGATGTATTCTCTTTTTGGCCCTGAAACTTGAAGGAGAGCGAAGGCAATTTATGTGAAAAATCACTTTATCCAGATTAATGACTGCTGCTCTTGACTGTTATTATAGTGGTATTAGCTAGATTTTTTTTTTTTTGTTGGAGTGAGAGAAGAGAAAGCATTTCAGATCCTTGCTGACGGAAACTGTCGTGGTGGAAACATACCGAGTTGGTCCAGAAAATATGAGTTCCTTCACGCAGTCAGAGGATAAGCTCTATGTGTAGAGGGCATTGTGCTTTTAATGTTTGCAAGTCATAAACCACTAATGGCAAGTGGGTTCAGATGAAGGACAAGCGTTGGGGATCCATTGCTGAAAGCTGAGTTTGTAGAGGAAGAAACCCAAATGTTCATTTCCAGCAGGAGACAGGCAGAGAGTATAACAACTACAGAATGTGCTTCCACTCTTACTTACGATGGTGCGAAGTCACAAGTAGTTTGTGACATTATTGCAAGCCTGAGGTCAGAATCTATCCACGTGTCTAGTTTTAATGCTTTAATCAAGATTTATAGCTCCTGTGGTGCGAGTGGGCAGGCTTGAAGAAATTTGTTTTAATCGTACTATCCCAGCAAAAGCTCCTTAAATGTAAGGCAGCTGGGATGAGGTGGTAAATTTCTCTTAGGATTCAGCATCAGGTTTCAGTGCAATGGCTCCTGAAGTTG
>NW_010393738.1:54011-66892 GCF_000710305.1 Buceros rhinoceros silvestris | reverse complement strand
CCTGTGTTCTTGGAGCTGCTGCTGTCATACAAGGGGATCAGATGGACCTTAAGCTTTAGAGCATATCCTGAAGGGTGGTGGATGGGAAGTGCTGTTCTGTCTGTATCTGGAGGGTTCATAGAAGTCACCGTTGCCTCAAGAATAAGCTGAGAGGAATATCTAAATGAACATGGGACTGGTAGATGTAAAAAGTAGCATAGAATGACAATTGCCTTAGGGCATGTGTGCCCAACCTGTTAGCTAAGGCTCATATATATGCAAAGCACAGTGGAAGGGGAAGAACTCTGGGATTTACAGGGCTGAATTGTTAAGTGTAATTGTCAGTAATGGAGAATTTGAGCAGCCTTCACACTGGGCCCTTGAGTTAGTGTTAAATAAAAATTGGGCAGGTGAATCTATTTCTGGATTCTTAATACATTATAAGAGCAAAAGTTGTTCATTAGGCAACTTTTGGATCCTGGATTAACCTGAATCTTACCTCTGGAGGTAAGAAATTGCCCATTTATCAGCTGAGAATAACAACATAGAAAGAGCTGGAGAAAACTAGGTCTTCGGAGAAGGGATAGTCAGCTGAAGTAGAAATCAAATACATAATGCTATATCAAGGACTACAAAGGAGTTGTCTAATTATGTACTAATTCAGATTATCAGCCTTCTATTTTTAAAACACAGCTTGAGGTCTTCCTTGATTTTCCTTTTGAAGTAAAGTTTTGTGAAGACAAGGTCCAGCTGCAGTTGGGTTTTTTTTGTTTGTTTATAATTTAGCACTTACCAGAGCCACAAATGTTTCTTCTGGTTTTTTAGAGGGTTTAGTCTCTACTTCCTCCGGACCATAGGGATAATATTCCTTTACATTTCAATTCTCATCTGCAGTCGGAGATGCTGTAGCTTGCCTAGAAGGTAGCCAGCTCTTTCAAAGGTCCTCATGAGGATAAAGGTGTATCCTTCCTTGTAGAAGCACTTTACCAAAAATGCTCAAGCAACTAGAATGCAGTTGACATGGAGTCCATGGTTGACATTTGTAGCATCTAAAATGAAATTTAATCCCATTGTGTTTCTAAATTCTTACTGCTGCATGTTTCGTGTGGCGAAGTGCAACTCAGACACATGGATTTCTTTTGGAGTTTCGTATCAGGTGGACTGCGGTGGCTCAGCGAAGAACAAGTGAAGAAAGGGGCTCAGAGAATAAGAAAAAGTGGATTCATTTAGTCAGCTAAAAAGACAAACTTTTATTATTGTTGGGGAGGGAAAAGGAAGATACTTAGATAATTATAGGGTCTTTTAATCTTCCCTCATAAAACTACTAATGGTGTGAATTCTTCAGACATCAGTTGTATCAAGTGTTTGCAGGCTTCATTTATTATCTACTAACCAAAATTAGCATTGTAGAACCAAAGCAATACCAAGCTTTTCTCCTACATTTCTGTTGAGAACACTGTATTTATTCAAGATTTTAGAAGGAAGTCTGTGGAAACCCCTGATCGCTTCAGAAAAGGATTCCCCTTTACACTATACAGCAGGCACTGAAACCATGATACAAAATTTATTTCATGCTAGAATTGTTTTGCATAACATTGTGCATGCATTTTACTCAGTACTAAATTGCATACAATGCTGTTGTCTTGTTTCTTAAACTTTGAGACCATTTATACTTGAGTATTTTCCTGATTTTGTACTATAAGTCCCAGTTTTAAAATAACATCTCTTTTGTTTAAAATTCATACTGATTACTTAATATGAACAATTTATGAAGGGTCTTTACGTTGGATCTATACATCAATAAAATACAACATAACCAGAGCTGGAAAATTAAATCTAGACCAGCTGTTACTGTCAGGTCCGAAGGAAGGTCCCATGTGTCACAAGCATGCCAACAAAAACAGACAGGAAAAGGTTTTTCTTATTTTTGTACACTTCTAGTTGGATTAAAAGTTCTTGATTTCCATGTCGGTGTGATGAACTGTGAAGGCGTGGTCAATATGACCGATGACTGCCTGATTGCACTTTTTAAAACCATTACTCTGTATCTTGTATACAAAAAGAAGCGATCCATAGCAAAGAAATGTACAGTTTTATAATGTTTTACATCTTGGCTACAACAATGTATGTAAAAGTAAAGAGCTTTGAAAGAAAATATATAACTTTGCTTTTTTTCTCCTTAATCATACATTTGCAGTGTTTCTTGGTTTTTTTGTTTCTTTTTTTAATTTTTGTCTTCATGCAATTCATGCTATGGAACAAAAAAATAGATTACAAAAAAAAAAAGGATCTTCTACAGTTTTGTTACATTTTGGCCGTAGAAAAAGCCTGCATCTCTAGTACAACTCCAAAACCACGAAGAATCATCCATAAAACCTGCATGGAGCGAGTTAACTTTGTCCAAATGAGAAGGTCTTCTATGCCTGCACAGTTCCACACAGATGTTTATTAGCCATCAATGTTCATCTCCATCTCGCCTTGTCAGGTCACTCTGACTGCCTCTGTTGGCATATATTTAGCAATGACTGGACTTTCTTTGCAAAGATCTGCATGTAAAGAATACAATCAGTACTTGAGCTTCTTCCCTGCGCTTTTCACATCAAGCTTGGCATCTTAGTTTTAAAGGAAGGAGGAAAAGGTGAAATAGCTACATGCAGAGGCAGCCATATTCTTCTTCAACAGGATTTTTTTTTCCATGCAGCCAGACTGAGACCTCTCTACAGTGTGTCTGAGTATTGCTTTCAGCTTAAAATAGGCGCCCATGCAAAGTTTCATCCTACTG
Source organism: Buceros rhinoceros silvestris (assembly GCF_000710305.1). Taxonomy (NCBI): domain Eukaryota; kingdom Metazoa; phylum Chordata; class Aves; order Bucerotiformes; family Bucerotidae; genus Buceros; species Buceros rhinoceros. The sequence continues at coordinate 64,131 of NW_010393738.1, read as the reverse complement.
TGCTTGTTTGCTCAAACTCCTGCAGGGTTCCTATGGCTCAAAAATATCCTGAGAAAAGCAAAATCTTCCATCGTTGGCATGTTTCAGCATCGACTAAATGCCTAACCCATTCCATACAGAGCCAGTAGATCCACCATTAGCCAAATAAGCATATACTAGCAGGATGCACCAGGAAGGAAACTATCTGGTGCATCTACCCTTCATCCTATGTACTGATACCATGCAGCATGTATGGCCCACCAGTACGATGTAAATGCCTGCCTGTTGTCATCTGAGTGCTATTTAGGAGTGTTGTCACCTAGCATCAGTAGTAACACCGTTCCCAGCAGGTGCTACTGTGAGACATTGCATCTTCAGACTTAGTCACCTGGATTATATGCAACATAGCATAGGCTAATTGAAAATAAAGCTTTTTAGACCATTCTCTGCTACTGATCCATGCTACAATATAGATGGGATGGGAGACCAAGAACGTCTCACTGGACTAGGAGAGCTGTAGGGCGCAGACACTGAGGATAATCCTATCGCTTTTCCACTTATGCCAGCTATGCTGTTAAGGCTCCGTGACATTTCGTAACCTTCATTTAAAAGAAAAATGCAAAGTACAGCATTGGATCAATGACAGAATGGACTAAGAATGAGGTCAACATTGTAGCCAGTTCAATAGCATCTGCATGCATGGACATGCCGAGAGTAGTATCGCTTGCAACATGACTCAGAAGGCCATTGAGTGCAAAACGAGTTTAAAATATATAAATATATATTTAAAAAACCCCAAAATTTCTCAAGGACGGCCAAGCTCTGTAAGTGATCCTACGGCAACATGGTTGTACCCAAAAAAAAGAATCAGTGGGAGGGATTTCCTATGTCTCCATTGTACACTCACACATACCGCTCCCACTTTGTGCATTTTGACCTCTCGCAAAATTAAGGTTTCTGGTATGTTTGGGGACAGGAAAGGGAAAAGGCAGCAAAATCCTTAGAATTTATTGTGTTGCTATAGAGATACTACTCTTATTCTCAGCATTAAAAAAAAAAAGAAAAATTTGCATGCATTTGGTTTCCCTCCCCTGCCCCCCTCTTTTTCAGACATGCACGTAAACAGCTCAGCAAGTGTACAGAGTTGCACAAACTATGGATGAAATTCTGTTGGAACAACAATTAAGATGCTCTCAACGTGTTTCTAACAGGCCAACAATATGCTGACGTATATTACTCTTTAGCCAACCAGCCTCTGTTCCATCCAGTAACGAGAGGCGGTTGCAGTGCATCGTGAAAACCATACATTCCTCATCCCAAAGGATGTGCCATTTGGAGTGTTCCCCTGATCCACTGGAACCACCCGAACTCGCCCAGGCTGAATGAACACGGCCAATGCTTATCCAGTACAGAATCAAGTAAAATGCTTTGCTACAAAGGTAAATTTTAGAGGATATACTTTCACATGAAAGTCTTGTGGTCCAACTCTATCTTTGTTGATGATAAGCTTTAAACTTATAAATACATACACTATCTATAACTGGCATTTACTAGAACTATTGCCCACATACAATGGCACATGGGAATTCTATACTCCATACTCAGTGTATGGTTACATCATACAATCTTTGCAGTTTTAAAATATTGACTATATCTTATACTATATACAGTACACCAGTGGTAAACACTGATTTGAAGAGAGATTTCTTTTCCAATTTTCCCATTCCTTATCAACTTTGTGTATCTATGTAACTCTAATTTTGGTTTCCTCATTAAATTATTTAAACAAAACAGCCTATTTTAAGAAGGGAAGGTTTTTTTCATTTGATTTGTTTTCTGTTGATAAATAGATTATTCTGACCATTAGCAAGCTAAAATGCAGTTGCTTCTGAGAGGTCTGTAGCTGTCAGAAGTCTGAGAAACCAACTAGGAATGATTTATTTATGAAAGGAAAGTGATTTTAGATGGATTATTTTCCATTTGTAAGACACCTGTGCTAACAGATGGTCTTGTATGCTTCTCTCTCTGTTGAACTAAACAGCTATGAATATCCAAATAATTTGTTTTAGTGCTCTGTTAAGGTAGCTGGGTAATCTTTTCATATTTCTTGAGGACATTTTGGTTTTGTGTTTTATTTTTTCTGTCTGCCACCTTCAAGTCTGTGCTGCTCAGCATCTGCTAAGATCTGTGAGCTTTCCAAGTGGCAAACCTTCATCGCTATGAAATGTTAAATGGCCTTTCCTTGGAGGATGAGCTAATTTAAGGGCATTTTAGAGCATCCTCCACTAAAGCTTACTGCACCAGCTGGGGTGGAAGACGACTGCCTAGCATAGCTGCATGGGGTAGTTACAGCTCCTCAGGCTTTTCCTTCTGAAAGAAATAGGTTAGAAACTCCAAATGCAGACATCAGGTGGTGGTTTCCAGCCCAAACGTGCATCTCTACAGCAAGCGCACTATCGCGTGCTACAGCTACAGCTGACTTTCTCTTATTTATTTAAAACGGTTGCTAACTACATCGTTACAGGACTCCAGCTACATACCCTTTCTTATTCCTCCATCAGGCGGGCAGGGATATTCCCCGGTTGATAAGAGGAAGCAGGGTCCATATCTCTCCCGAGTGCCAGAGCGGGTAAAGGGCAGGCCCTCATCGGGCGTAATAGCCTGGTCTATGTGGGGACAGTCTTCGTTTGCCAGCGCCGCCTTGGCCACCTCACCATTCAGTTTCGAATCTTCAAACATATAAGCAAAAGGCTATTGAAACACTATGCACTCTTTACTTGAGTTCCAGCTGCAAATTAAGGGTTCACAGCTAAAGAGTTCTATAGCGACACTATAAAAGGTAGCACATCTGTCCTAGACACTCTGTTCATGTGCACTGCACCAAAATAAAATAAAGTCTGTTAAATGGGAGGAGAAACAAAACATGATCGCGTTAGGTGTAACAGCAGCCACCTGCACTTCCGCATAGAGGGGCACTTTCAGAAACAGGCGAGCATTGGTTCCTAGTCCTGCGAGCAGAAGACTGCGGTTAGAAATCGGATTAAGTTTTTGCATGATATCAGATGGTGCATGAATGACCTGTTTGTCATGAAGCCCTCTGTCGCTCAGAGCTTTGGAGAGGCAGTGGACTGTGAGTTGTGTTTTAGTATTTGAGTATATTCTGTCTGTGCTGATTTATACCTGCGTGCAATATTACTGAGAGGAAAATTCCTGCTCCTCCCCTCCCCGCAATTTACCCAGATTGGTTTATAGCATTTCCAGTACCAGTCATGCAGAATGGCTGTACACGGTTTAGACACACAGAGTGCATTATGTATGGAAATACGACAGCAGAATGTGGATTTTAAAAACAGCAATCCATTTTCTGATGTTCTCCTCTGAAACACATACAGTATTTGCAATGCCAGCACAGGACAGTACATATAGAAAACACTACAGCAGGCCATCAATTTGGAAAATAGAGTAAAATTTACTCTCATCTGTAAATAATGAAAATAGGCTTTCAGATTTGTGCATTTCGCACCACACATTTCCATGAGGATAGACTGAGCATAGTATGTTTTCTCTGTGTGACTTGTTTGACACTTATAAAACAATTCAAAGTGCTATTTAGTATGATTTATTTTAGGGTTTTAAAGTACAAATTAGTGTATTGAGAATATACTCGAAATATGGCACAGCTTGATATGAGTATTTTGGTTGAAGGGAGGAAAAACGTCAAAATGTGCTTTCCGAAGTTTCACAGATGCTGAGATATGTTAACTGTGTGGTGTCGGCAGCATCTTACACCTCGGTTGCACAATGCTTATTACCTAGCCACTGTAAGGTAATGGGTGGTCCTGCAGGTCTTTAAGGAAAGACAAGCTCAACAGACAGACTTCATTTCAGTGCTGCTTCCAGATTTGCATGCAAGCTTGTTCTGAACGCTACATGATACTGTATTATATTTTTCAGTGGTTTTGAAGCCAAGTAATCAAATAAGCCCAAAAGAAAAAATACTTTAGGTGGGTTTTGGAGATAAGATTCTGATCCTCTGGTTTCAGATGAGTAGTGGGCAAAAGCCTCTTCAGTTTGTATCTGTTGCTTTGCACATTCATGCGTGTGCACACACACATATGACGCATATTATGCATCTGTCCATGCACAGTAATTTATTTGCCTTTTATTTAGATGTCACTGGTTTGTCACAACATAAACGGCCTCTTTTCTGCAGTTCTCATCTCTGCCTCCTTTCTTCTCCATGCAGAATTAGCCTCCAAAGAGGGAGCTAGTAATGTTTTGTTTTGTGAGCAATGAAATAATTAGGTTTCTCAATTTAAAAAACACATTTTAAAACATGGTAAAAGTTATAGGGTTCATTTTAATGCTTATAGACGCTAATTCTAATAGGATTCTAAAGTTTTAAGGTTGCACTGAGTTGCAATTCCTTTCTGTTTGTAATACTCACTGCTATTTAATACCACTATCTGCACAAAACTCTGGCACGGCTGCCATAGTAACCATGACATTGCAGGTACTGAGCTGTTGATTTAAAAATCACTTAACCGTGTTTGGGGAGAGCTGCTGGTCTCATAGGAATGAGCGAAGGACTGGGCTTCTTCATAAGCCTCTACTGCTACAGGCTGATGGCTCTAATCCTGAAATGAGGGAGGCAGAGCTCTGCACTGAAATCTCTGAGACTCCCACTGCTACACGTAAGCGTGGGTTTGCAAACTAAGCTGTGGAGGGTGCACTGGTCCATTTCCTGGAGCTCGAAACACCTCTGAGTAGAGTGGTTGTGGGTCAGGCTGCTCACTGGTAGCAGCCACTGATCCTTTTGGAAGAAACTTACAGGCTCTGTTGTGGTTGCATGACAAGAAAATTGACCTTGAAATTAATTTCTTAAATGCACTATACAAGCCTAGCAGCTTGGGTTGGAACTTGCTCTTGCAGCCTCCTCAGGGCCACTTAGCACTGACGAATTTTTCTGCATACTTGGTGAAAATCACAACCGTATTATTTCTATTCATTAGGAAGAGAACAGAGAAGGTGGAGACGTGGACGAATCACTGAACCGTCCTACTAATGTCCCTTGAATATTCCATGCATGGGCCATGCCTTAGGGATCACACTCTGGATAGCAATGACAATTTTGCAAAATATTTAGGAAGCAGATGAATTACCAGCACAGAAGACTGCACTGATTGCTGGTGTATATAAGTAAGTGTTAAGCAGGGCAGTTGTGTTCCAAACCACTGTCTGCAGCACCTAGTTCTCTGAAGTTAGGGCTCTGCAATCACGCGATATTTAACATGTGATTAGTCTGTTATGGGAATAAAGAAAACATCACTGATATCATCAGCCCGCAGTTAGAGGTGCCCGTTGTTTTCTTTAGCAGATTTACACGCTGAACAATTTCAGGAATGAGGTCTAAAGATGGAACGAAATTATGTTATTTTAGGTTGATTTCTGAAATTTCAATTTGCATGTTTGCTTTTTCCAACATTGACCTTGAGTTTGAGAGAACTCCAGATAAAGCAAAACTACTGAAACCACTACTGCCTGCTGACTGCCGGTCTAGTTACACCATTGACAACTGCTTCTTGGTGCTTAAAACTTCAAAGGCTTGATTCTGGCCTACCAAATCCGTGTGAGTCTTTCCATCCCTGCCAGCAGAATCTGAATTAGGCTTGTATGGCATTTTTTGTTCTCAAGGTTCTGTTTCATGACAAAAGTCAATCATCTCTGTTTTACAGGTGGACTACTGTGCAACCACCATGCAGTGAAGTGACTTGCCCTCTGGTATGTAAGAGGTTATTTACAACAAAAGCTTCAGACTCTTAGCTTGGCACTTTGTCTCTATAATAGTCCCATCTAGGAACACCTGGTTTACTGCACCAACTTTAGACATTCTCCTGAAGAGATTTGGCTGAGAGGCTAAAGAAAGTATTCAGCAGATCTCTCAGGTGAGTGTAGTTTGTTTCACAACCACCTTGTTTGTGTCATTCCTACTTCCCTTTTTTCCCTGTCTCATCTATTAAAATGCCTCAGGTGTTTCTGAGCAAACACTGAATTTCAAAATGGGGGGAGGGGATTAAAAAAACCCCAAAACACCTTAGGGGAGAACTGCTGGATTTTGTGTTAATATACTCTGCTTATTGTGGAGAAGCACAGTAGAGACTGCCCAGGTACTTGCTGCATGGCTCATCTCTTTTGTCATAGCAAATGGTTGCATACTGTCACTTTATGAGTGCTACTGGTTTTGATTATAAGCTAGTCTGACACTGAATCACCATGGATTTGATCTGCATCTTACATTCAGAGTATTAGCGGACATAAATGTATGATATATTCATTGTCCTCAGTCTATGCTTGGGAATGTGGCACTTGTACAGAAGTGGTTTCTACAGCAGGAAAGTCACCCCAGTCCTCTCCCCTTAAGCAAATGCTGCCATTCTCCTAGAGCTACCAAGAAATAAGTTCCTCATCTACCTTTGGTACCTTAAATGTCTTCAGAAATTGTGTGTGGCCCAGGGGTGGTCCCAACATATACTGCTTCCTTGTAGCTGCCACCCCCCCCGCCCCCTTTGTCTCCCATGTGTTTACAGGGCTGTGAAGTGGTCGCTTACCCCAAAGACTGGCAGAGTTGAATGGCACTCTGAGTGGACCATTTTCAGTCCTTACAGGATTGGAAATCTAATGCCTTTTCCAGTCTTTATAGAAACTTCTGTAGGTCGTAACCACTTTGACTGAAACAGGGCTGAGAGAAACTCCACAATTCATAGCATGGTCTCTATGCGTCTTTACCCATGAGTCAGTATCTGGCTACATGAACCATGCCAGATTCTTTGACATTGTGCTAAACAACATGGGGTCTTCTCTGCCCCTGATCAGAAACACAGCAATTAAAGAGACATAGTACTGTTTCCTTTGGTTATGTTAGCTCACTGGCAATCTCTTCCAGGAGAACAGACTGTCTTCCTCCCAGCTACCCTTGTTTAAGGATTAAAAGAGACAAGGACTGAACTTGAGTACCTACAACTTCCCTGAGTAGCTATTTGCCTTTCTCCAAAGGCTTGGGAGACTTCAAGGTTCTGCAGCCCTGTTACAAGGGAAGGGGTTGACCAGCAGGGAATATGAACAGCTGAGTGCAAAACGGGGCCACAACCGAGAAAGGAAGTTGCTCAAAAGAAGATATTTCTACGAGGGAGATCTTGTCTGACTAAAGTCATATTCCATACCACCACCCTATGTACACCTAAAAGTGAACGTATAGCTTGTCTAGATGTATAGGCCTGAACCCAAGCCTGGGACTGCCATTATTGTGGTCTGCAGATAGTCACACGCCTGACCAATCGGGAGTGCCTTTGCTTCTCATTCAGAGCTTGAGGGTCATTTTCACTGGCTCATTTTAAACCCCGGTCCTTAACCCTGACAAGTGCAGTAGCTCCTGAAGTCTCTTACCAAGAAGGATCTCTATGAGGTCCCTCACAGCAGAGACCTTTTATCCAACTGGATCCCTGAGGAAAGTAACAGTACATTGTCTGTTGAGTGATTACTCTTCTGTTTTTCAGTCCTCTCATAGTTTGGTGATGATATAAAAGGGCTGTTAAATATTCTACAGGAATAGGAAACTTTCTTGGTATGATGGTTTTCCCTGGCTCTTGGGCTAGTGACAGAGTGGTACAGGAACAGAGGTGGCATGACCAAGGTGAGGGTGGAGAACTGCGGTGCCCTAGCTTTTCTTAGATACAAGCCTGTTTGCTGGAAGTGGGAAGTACAGCAGCTGTGAGGCTGCTGTAGTTGCTGCTAGAGGACAGAATATCCCAACTGTCTTTATTCTAGAGAAAATGCAAAGATTTTACGTTCCTTTTTGCATCCTATTTTTGCAGCATTGCTTTTGCCTGATACTTCCTGTGCGAAGCAAATTATTATGATGAAGTTAAGATTATGATTAAGATATGAAGTATTTCAAAGGCATTTACCCTGATTTGTGGAGAGGTTAAGAGCTGCTCAGCATCTGAAAACACCCATTTACTTTATATCCCTAAATTTCACTCTGAGATGTTGCACGGAAAGGAAATATTTACAGTTCAATTCCCTACTCTCTTGAGTCTTTTTAACTAAAATTTCAATCCTGTTAGCTAGTTGTTTCTGTTTTAGTTGCCTGGATAGTATTTACTGCAAATTAACATCCATTGGTCACTCTTCAATTGTTTCTGTATAAATCACTGTATTTTTTTATACTAGACTCCATCTAAACTCTACTGTGCTTCTTCACTGATGGAGAGTCAGAGCATAATAGTGAATCAGGAAGTAAAGGAACTACACAGTGAGAAAAATATGCTTTTCTTGATTTACTATGCGGCTATCGTTAACATAGAATTTGCTGACAATTGAAAATAAGATTAGTAGCGATAAAATTAATGCTGTCCTTCTAGAAAAGTATCAGAAATGTATATCAGCTATTTTTTATCATTCTTTCAAAGTAGTGTTTGGGAGTAATTGGGGGAGATTGTAGACCAAATACTTTGCTCAGGACCTGATTCAGCAAAGTAACAATTACGCTTCTTTGCCGGACCATCTTTGGCTACAGAAATCAATTATTATAGGCTCCACAGAACTTTATGCAGGATTAAGAAAGATGGATCCCATGGGTAGGGGCTTGTTTTTGTTGTTGTTAAATCAGATCCTTCGAGTGAAAGGGATATAACTATATTAAATCAGAAAAAGAATTATGGAGAAGATATATTAAACCACAGACAAAGGATGATGAAATGATGAAATAACAGCTTGGAGAGTATGGAAGGAAGTATAGCATAGAGAAGAACAGCATAGAAAATATGAGTTTAAACCTTTGAAAATGAGTAATGATGTGTTAGTAAAGGCATCACTGGTTTTCAAAATGGCAGTGAAAAAAATCCTAAATTGGTAAGTTTGGGAATTTTTTCTGCTGGAGAGTAACGAAAATTAATTTTTCCCATGCAGACTATCTGAAAAAAAGAAGGTAATTTAACTAAGTAGTTCTATTGTCATACCAAGTACTTACTCTTTGCATTAATACCTCGCATCAGGTTTTGTGTCACAATCTCAGTGAAGTTACCTACAGTCTGTGACATTCCTTGTTCTTTTGCATTAAAGAACTGTATTGTAATCTCCTCGGCTGCCCAACATGGAGCTCAGGTTGATGGGAATTGGAGAAAAACTTCACAGAATAAAATGTGACAGTCTGTAACATACACAAGTTGCAAGCAACGTACAGTAATAACAAGTAAATGTTAACAAACAGAGCGAAAGAGAGAAAGAGAAAAAGAGAGAGAAAATGTGAAGAACATGTAAAAGAATTAAGATTCCTATATAACAACTCAGTTTTAGTTACCCCAATATTGTAAGACTATTAAAACAGAAATCTTTATTAGTGCTAGGTATCTTTATTAAAGTTTCCTGATTTTTATATTACTGCATATTTTGAAAGTTGCTATGAAGCTCTTCTGAGTAGATATCCCACTGATGAACTTTACACTGTCACGAGAGCAGCATTTAGTATGCTACATGAATATGCAGAAGCCTTCCAACCCAACCTACCTCTTCAACATTTACTCACCACCATGTTGACCTGGGTCCCTCCAGGAAGCCGTGTCCCCCAGTAAAGGCATTCCAGTGACAGTGGTAACCGCCTCTCCCCGTACTAACTGGCCAACATAGTAACGTCACTCCCAGAGAATATCACCTCTGAGAGGTAGTACTTCTTGAAGTGAGGTGACTGTATGTTGGCTGCCTACCTAGCGGTACCACTAGAGGAAATACAGGAGCCCTAGTTAAGTAGATCCAGTTCATCTTGCTATTACACATACTATTGGATATGTTGCTCCTGGAAGTGCTGCATTGCAAAGAGCTCTGGAAGAGCCTTCCTAATTTTATCCTGACACTTCTGGGGTTTCACTTATACCCATCCTGGACTACTGAGAGTCTCACTAACACTATATTCTACAGAGCAGAGTGGGTTGTTGACAGGTCAGGTAGAGGTTGCAGGAAAATGTAGTCAGGTGAGTGATGCTACAATCTTATATTAGCACACTGACTGAGGAATACAGTATGATGATCTGTACAGTATGGAAGGTGTCTGAGACATGGAGCATTGATGAATACAAAGAACAATGAC
>NW_010393738.1:48878-53843 GCF_000710305.1 Buceros rhinoceros silvestris | reverse complement strand
AATTAGCCAAAAGGCTTGGAGAAAATTTCCAGCAAGTACAGAGTAAGAGGGATATAATCAAGCGAAGTGGGCACAGAACTGGGACCTTACACCCTAGACCGTTATGTCCCTGGCTGTTTGTAGTAATGGGTAAGCCATACCTTCTATCTAGTTTACTACAGCAGATATATACTTCTTGCATAGAGATGCCTTTTATTGTACCTGTCCTGCAAACACCTCATACTTAGTCCAGCAGAAGGGAGAATACCTCTTTCGTATCCCAGGAATGCATTCTGCACTGGATGCCCTGGGACCTGCAGTGGCAGGCACATGCTTGAGAAAGAGAATTTGTTGTATTTACATCTGCCTTGTGCTGGAGTATTGGCACAGGTTGGCCTTATTTGGCTGGAGTGCTTGTATCTGTGTTTTCCCATCACTAAAAGTGCCTCGTGCTCATTAAGTTATTAAGGCATGAGAAGTCCTAAGATTTATTATTTAGTTCTGCAATTGTTTTTCAGCTTAGTGCAGTCCTGCTCTTACACACGTTCATCCCTGGCTGTAGCAAGACCATGGGGTGCTGTGTGGGAAGATTAATTTTAATTTTTTTATGTCTCACGTAGTGCCAGAGAACAAGAAACCAAAAGCATTGTGCTTAAATTCATAGCTCCTCCTTTTTGTTTTCAAATGATTTGGTATAGAGGATGTTATTTTTTATTCAGATTCTAAAGCAAACAAGCACCATAGTACAAGTGACACCCACCGGTTGTATCTCTACAGGAAATTACAGATGAGTAATTGTACAACAAAGTATTACATTATATTAGTTATAAATTCTGCTTTGCATGTGATTCACAGCTATGAGATTGCAGAAATGGGGAAGGGAGCAAGTAATAGATCCAAATTGCTTCCACCTAACTGTAGGCACTTAACTGAGGATCTTAGGTTAGAGCTGCAGTCACCTGAGATCACTTGTGGCAAAAGCCACCTCCAGAGGGCAATTCAGATCCTAAAGGAGTCAGTTGCTCTCTGAGACTGCCTGACTCTTATTCCAATTTAAGGGGGACCTCAGGCAAATGCATCTTTAGATGCGAAGTTAGATATGAAGAACTGAGCATTAGTCCTTTCATTTTGAGCTGTTACCATTTCTACATTAGATCCAGAGGTCTCCAGTGATAAGATGATGTGATTATTACCTCATTTGCTATTTTGGAGTGATGAATTTTTGATTTTTAAAGGCTAGAAAGGCTAAGTATAGAGTGGAAAGAAAAAGCATCTCCCTGTTACCTTTTCCGCTCCCTTTTTAGTACTTTTTCTGTCCAACACATTTAAACATCAAAGTCTTTGGAGCTGAAACAGACCTAAACTCTTTGCAGTTACATTGCAGTCTACTGTCCATCTTACAGAAAGAGTCAAAGGTTTTATGACACTAAAGTTGATGAGATTTTTTTTTTTTTAATGTTCAAAGGCATTTGATCAGGGACTTTTGCTTCCATGTGGATTGAAGGACCGCCACAGTGACTACATACCTATGGCTTTAACAATGCTTTGCTCTCCATAAAAGCCACTGAAAATCACAAACTACAGTGAAACGTTAGGCAGCATAACGGGCCCGTGACAAGTACTGCCAAGAGTGCCCAACTCCCACTAGGCATTGGCACTAGAATTACAGTGCTCAGCACACTGCTGACATTAGAACTGGTGTGTTGCACAAGGAATACAGGTTATTTAGGTTATGGTGACAGAAAGGATGAAAAATGAAGCCCTGAGAAAAGAGCAGCTCTTTCAGAAAGCATGAGTGATAAAGCCGAAATGGGTAATTCCACAGTATTTCTTTAAAGGAGATCAGCTCTCTCTCAGGAAATTGCATTGAAATAATAGGTTCCTAATGTCACAGCTTGCTCCAGTTCATCTGACCACAGAGTACACTGGAGTCACTGTAACGATGAAGTTCCCTTCTGTCAGTGATAGACGTGGACTGCTTTAACTATTCACACATTGGGATAGTCAAGGAGTGGGTTACGGAAAATTGTTCTTTTGGGCAGGAAAGTAAAACAACCACAGTTTTTCTGAAGCTAAAGACTGTATTAGTAGTGACAGACATTTTCCTTCTCCTCTTAGGTGTCTGAATGCTAGTAATATTTCTTCCATATTTTACAGCTATGCAATGAGTAGAGAATTTGGCCATCAGTACACTGTGAAAAAGGCTGCACAATACATTTTATGAAGATATGATATCCTTGAAGTATAGCTTAAGTGAAGCTGCATGCAGAGGGGATCAGAGAGGTGAGAAATTCTTATTTTGGCTATATTAAAGTCAATATAAACACTGTGTGTGCTGGTGTTCTAAATATATATACAAAAACAGTAAAAGGTTGGGGTAGATCTCTGAACAAACCCAAAATAACCCATCACCTGTGCCTACGTATTATGGATGCATTCTCAAAACCATTGCTCTGTGGCACCAGAAAGTACTGTAGACATCAAATGAAGTTATGAATTCCATTCATATTCTAAACTTCTTTTGCAGCGCTGGAAAATGACGTTCACTGCTGCATCCTATGTCAACATTAACATGTAACCATGCGGTTGACCTATCCTTCAGGGAAGCACAAAGCTCACAGAAGAGAGGGAGGTCAGTAATACTTTCAAAACAAAACAGAGAGCTTTCAAGATTTGTTTTGCATGTTTTCTTACAAACTTGTACCAAAAGTATTTCACTGTGCATACTGAGATAAATTACTTGTACCTGTAGGACACTGTGTGGTTTGGGACAGAAATCACCTAAGTTTGAGTGATTGAAACTAGCTTTTTGCTTCTATTTGAAGCAAATTTTGCTTTGCTTTTTTTCTATTTTGCATCTGTTATGATTCCAACTGTTTGGAATATTCAGAAGCCTTTGAATGAAAGACACTGCAGCACAGCAGACTATGATTGACTGATGCTTATTTAGTTATGTTCAACCAATGGCTTTGCCACAGACCTTACAAGTGGTCTTGCTCAATTAAATTAAGCCATTTGTCAAATGAAAATACTGGAGATGACTTCTATTTTCTCTTTGCTGTCTACTTAACCTGTTGGATATTTGATTGTAATACAGGGGTTGTGAGATACACAACAGTGGCAAAATGAAGCCCTCATCTTAAATGGGGCCTTCAAACAGCACTGCAATGTAACAAAGTTAATAGTTTGACATTGTGATGCTAGAACTTCGTGTGTATGTTTTAAGTGAGAGGACACCTGGTCCTCTATAATCTGAGATATCCCTGGGTCAAGGAATTTTAGTCACATTGGTCAGATGAGATCTGCTTCTATCTGGCCCAGTTCCTCCAGGCACTATATAAGCAGTATCTTGAGAACTCACAGGCATCAGAAACTGCCTTGCTGAAGATTCTTTTATATGGAGGAAATGACTGCTTAATGCTGCTGGTGAAGACCTGCCTGCAGCAGTAGCTCTGCCATCCTCTACTGTCAAGTGCCTTTTCTCCACTTCTGCTGCTTTCTGAGCCACTCATTGACAGGATGGAGAGCAGGAAGGGTTGCTGCAGAAAGGGGAAGCATGCTAGAATCAAACTCTGACATTCTTTATATCAAATTAAAATCAAGTGCTGTTATTTAAAGATACCCTCCTGCCAGGTGTAGATTAGCCCAGGACTGAGCTGCTGAGAGCGGTGGGAACAATTAAAAAATTTAATTCAAACCTACCAGAATTTAAATGTAAACTGTCTTTGCTTTGCCTGCAAATGACCATAGCATCACTGGCAGCAGCTGTGCAGCCTGTGGGCAAAGTTGTGCTGTTTGCATGTCCGTGCCAGGCAAGCGCTCCTCAGCGCAAGCAGAGGCACTGGACTGTGGCTGTGCAGGGCTCTCTGTAGGGCACCCTTGGCCCTGTGCATATGGACTGTGACTCGGTGCGTGAGATGGCCGTAGACAGTTGTATGTGAAACTATTTCATACTCATCACTGTTTTGTGAAGTGTTTCATCATTCCACCACATGTAATATCTGGAATTAATAACTTCATGCGATATCCTTCACACCTGAGCAGCTAAACAGGCTTTTTTTTGAATAATGTATTAGATATACATCATATGACCTCTTATGACCTAGACACTGTCGCACTGAAGCTTTACAATTAAAAACAGCAAGAAATTACCTTGGACAACTCAGACATTATTTTGGAAATGTTAGGCTCCCAGTCTGTGCTGCTAGTACAGTGTTAACTGATTGTTTACAGTTAGATGCTGTTAACCAATCCAAATATTTTACAGTATGGGAAACAGTCACTGCTTGCAAGTCTCTGTTTTCATGTAATGTGCAGGTTATAGTTTCAGGAACAAGTCAGCGCCTGTGAATGCTTCAAATTACAGAAGTGAACCTCAACATCCAAGGCAATGCAGGTCTTGTTTTAACAGTTCGATTCTGATCTTACTTACTATTTTTTACTTTGCTCTTGCACACATATAGATCCTTCCTTATTAGGAAGTTAAGAGATGCAGACAGGTTTTTTTGCTGCTAGTGGTGCATAAGAATCATCAGAAACAGAACTCAGCAACAGTGTTACCGAGTCTATGTTGTTATCTGAAGTATAAGTGTGCTTTGTTACTTCTTAAAATATATAAGCTTGTATATGTGTATATAAAAATAGTCTCTCTTAATTATTGCAGAAATAGATAAGTTGCTGTTACTATCAATACTTCATGGATATTGTGGTAACAGCTGATTTTTAGAGCACTGATGGTGGCGAAACAGTTCCACATTGAACCAAAATTACACGTATTCTCAGGATACCAGTGTGGAATTGCATGGAACTCGCAGAGTTCTTAGTCCTCTAGTACCCAGAGAGGACCAGGATAGGTAATGGAAGGAACTTTATAAAGCAAGGAATTTCTGAGAAGAAAGTCACTCCGTAGCTGGCTGCTGAAGTACTCAAGAGTCTGGCATCTCCTGCACATTACAGTCGGGTAGTTAGCATATTGCTTTCAGCAGG
>NW_010393738.1:48411-48743 GCF_000710305.1 Buceros rhinoceros silvestris | reverse complement strand
GTTTGTGCCATCTTTCCCTCTTGATATGTGATGCCACAAAGACATCTACTTAGAAGGAAGTTTGCTGCTTAGACATGAGTTGTGATAAGCATTTGCAACCTGAGGGGAATGGATGATAAAACCATACGCTTATGTGCCAAAGATACAATAGGAAAGAGACAGTCTATCAGTCACGTGAATTGTGATTGGCCTGTTGCAATGGAATAGCCTTTAACAAAAAAAATGAAAGCTTTTTACCTTCTAAATGGATTTTACATAGTTGCACAAAAAGGAAAAGAAATAGGAAAAGAAGAGAGAACAGAAAAGAGAAAGGTTCCCACCAGCTCTTTCCC
>NW_010393738.1:43635-48303 GCF_000710305.1 Buceros rhinoceros silvestris | reverse complement strand
CTTTCCCTCCAAAATTAGCATTGGCATTGGTGAAGTCACACACAAAGGAAAGTCTACCTTTCTTTGTGCCTCTCACAATGACATCAACATGCATGGCTATGAGATGACAAGAGAATACCTCACTCACAATGAATAACAAATAAGAATTTTCTTCAAAGTAAAAAAATGATAACACGAGACCATCATAGGCATATGCTAGCTCTTTCAAACCACCTCTTTTTGACCAGATGTCAGTTAAAATCACTTGGCTGGCAATCTGTTCCATCTAATACAACATAGGGGGATACTCCGAATAGGCTGAAGATTGTCTACTATACAACTTGGCTGGAACATCTGCCAAAAATGAAGTTGGTGTTCTTCTCAACATGGTTATCTACTTTGAAATTACTCCATAGAATAAATAGTGATATTCCATGGGTAGAGGTAGATTATGGGGTTTAAACAATCAAATTGGAGCCCCATAACTTTATGTGCTATAGGAGGATTCTCATAAAACTGAGATATGCCCATAATTAACCACTAGCCGTGGGATATTAGAATATATTCCATGGTGACTAGTATTTTTTCCATTTCCCTCCCTCCTCCCAGCAGAATTGGTACGATTAATTTTGCTCTGGTTTCACCTATTGCTAACATGAATCAGTATTATTAAGAATAAGAATACCATATTACGAGGCGATCGCTCTTTAGGCCAACCTGGACAGTAATGACCAGTCAGACCTTTTCCAGTTGGCCTTTACTGCCAGAAGGTTGAAAGAGCTGTAACTCACCAACCCATACTTGCAAAAGGAGCATTTTTAGAAAATGTGGTTCAAAACTCTTCATAAATCTAAATGCTGAATTCTAGTGGATATTATAGAATAGATTGATTTGCATGCCATGGAATAAACATCCTTACATCTAGTCTTGTCTCAGAGTGAGTCACTTTGCATTAGTGTCAAGAATTTGAGCTGTTGTTCTACTTTGCAGTTAATCCTCAGAAAGAGGCGGGATTGTCTCATGAATATGCATGATGGTATAGTTGTCCCTTCAACTTACTAGGCACCTAGTTTCTGTAATGAGATGTACAATATCTGCCACTTAAAACAGCTGAAAGGTCCCAAATGGGAACAAATGAGAAAGCATCTGGCTGTTTCGAATTCCAGCCCTGTTTTGTCAGAAAACTCTGTAATTGCTGAGTACTTGGCTCCTACTCTGCTCTATGAAGCATTCAGCTCTCAGGAGCCTCTGAGATGCATTACACAGTCCAACACCATAGCTGTAGAACTCTCAAAATTCTTCCACTAGATGTAACAGCTCTTCAAATTATCTTGAGACTTAACCAGGACCAAAGTTTAGGCTCCTAGAGCGTGCTCTCAACCTTAGTTTCGCTGATCAGCCTCCACTGTACCATTTGTCCCTGCAACCTAGACTTCACACGTATTATTCACTGTGTGATGGTGGGACTAGAATGGATCAATGTGCTACCCATTGCTCTAAGAAAGCAGTCTGGCTGAATCTTAAATCACTACGCGGGATGGAGGTTAACGGTCAGATGGACATTCCTCTAAGAGGTTTCCTACCTGCTCTGTTAATTTCTAAAATTTCTTCTTGGGCCAGTGGGCAAGTGTCGCTCTGAGTACTGTGGTGTGGAGAGTTTACGACAGATTTACAATAATTGGGGGATCCCAGCTGGGGTGGCCTCGGGATATGCTTCTTTTTTTTCTTTGGTAGCTTCTGCTTAGCCATAGCTAAGGAGTAATACATTCCGAAATTGTTCACAATGACAGGGACAGGCATGGCAATGGTCAGCACACCAGCGAGAGCACAGAGGGCCCCCACCAGCATGCCTGACCAAGTCTGAGGATACATGTCTCCGTAGCCCAGGGTCGTCATGGTGACAACAGCCCACCAAAAGCCGATGGGGATATTTTTAAAGTGTGTGTGTTCACTGGCACTAGGGTCATTTGGTTTAGCACCTATTCTCTCGGCATAATAGATCATCGTGGCAAAGATTAAGACGCCCAATGCCAAAAATATGATGAGCAGCAAGAATTCGTTTGTGCTGGCGCGGAGGGTGTGTCCCAAGACCCGCAACCCAACGAAGTGGCGGGTCAGCTTGAAAATTCGCAGGATTCGCACGAAACGGACTACGCGGAGGAAGCCCAGGACATCCTTAGCAGCTTTGGAAGACAGGCCACTGAGTCCAACCTCTAGATAGAAAGGCAGTATGGCCACAAAGTCAATGATGTTCAAAGAGTTTTTGATAAATTCCACCTTGTTTGGGCAGAAAGTGACTCTCATCAAGAACTCAAATGTAAACCAGACCACACAGACACCTTCGATGTAGGTTAGGAAGGCTTCAGTCTCTGCTTCCCTGTAGTGCCGCACCTGGGTGTCATTCCCGATGAATTCAGTTTCTGTCTTGTTCACAATGGGGTTAAATCTCTCATGGGTCTCGAGGCAGAAGGTGGTGATGGAGACCAGAATGAAGAAGAGAGAGGCAAATGCCACATACTGTGGAAAGAAAGAAAGAAATGTTAAACAGTAGGTTAAGGGCTTTGTACTTGGCTTTAAGTACTCAGCTGTAAGATGCCGAGTGTCACCTGCAAAGACAGCCTAACATTCAGTCCTGGAGGCAGAGCCATCTCTTCCCCAGTCTGAACAATTCCACTCTCTCAGCTTTTCTCAGACTAAAGGAGAACTCTTGGTTGTATTCCAGGATAATCGAAGGGTACAGTCAGGCCAGAATTCACAACTCTTGTAACCACAGTTCCTCTGATCAATCGTCCTTTGTTCAATTAAGTAGTTTGTGTATATCTAGGAAGTCTCTTTGTGTGTTGGAGTGGTACAGTAACGGCAATAGCTCTTTCCATTTCACTCCCTAGATCTGTTATCTTCCTGTTTGTCTTGTGTGTCACCGTGACAACAGACATCACTTAAGATATTATTTCACTGTCTTCAGGAGTGTGAGAAGCTGTGATAATTAAATTATTATTCAAATGTTATTCGTAATGTCCCCTTTTCTGCAGTGTAGCCAAAACAGGGGTTAAAAAAGAACTAGTTTCTTCTAATTGTCTGTTGCTAGTAAATGCAGGTGCAATAATCTAAAAGAAATCGCTGCTAAAGGAATAGACCAGTTAAAAATAACCTGTGCTTCAAGCTATTGAAGTGCTCCTGCAATCAAGAAGTTTCTCCTGCCTGCTTTCCCGGGTAGACCTAGTGCAGAATTACATATGATCTCTCACATTAGCAAACAAGTCGAAAGCAAGGATTTGCCACAGTTTGAGGTGAACCATTTAAAAGAATACAGAGAAATTTGCAGAGAATAAAATCAAAGAATCATTTAGGTTGGTAGGGGCCTTTGGAGGTCGTTTGGTACAACTTAAAAGTTGGACCAAATTGCCTAGGGTCTTGTACAGTCCAGGTCTGAATATCTAAGCTGGAGAACTCACAGCCTCTCTGAGCAGCCTGTGCCAGTGTTTGGCCAGCAAGAGCAAAGCAAATAAAACTTGGTAGGATACAGAAGCAAACAGGCTTTTCTGCTTTTCAAATCCAAATTTGCTGCTGAAGAGAGCAGAACCAAGTCATTGCTACAGGCTGAAAAACCCACTTCCTCCCCCTAAATGCTTCAGGCTATCATAGCATTGTTATGTGATGATCTCATATGTGTTCTGATATGTGCTAAAATCAATGTATCATATAAATAGTTGTCTGGAAGATAAAAAATCTGGACGTTAGGGAAATTGAGAAATAGGACTGTGGGTATCTTTTTATCAGACTATTATTATCCCCATTAAACAGGGAGATTTCTCCATGCACAGTTTCTCCATTTGTAAAATAGGTAAAAAAAATTACCAGCTGGTGTTTGTCATGTGCTTTGTGATCCTAGATAAATGTGTACAAGTTCTATATGCTCTTATTTTAATGTTACTGACTTGAGTATATCAACGGCCTCGCTGAAAAAATAAGTTGAAGAGTCTTTTAAGTGGTCAATCAGTTTGTGTATGGTATCGTTAACTCTCAGAGCTTAATTAAGTAGAAGCTAATACCCTAATTGTCCTAGTACGAATAAAATGAGAAACAAAAGCATCTTGCACCAAGAACTCAGGAAAATGTTCCTAGCAGCATGTCTGTTCTGTTTTAGCCTGGAGCTACTTTTTCTGTGGTCACAGAGCCCTGAGAATTCAAGCCGCAGGAGGAAATGCTGACACTTTGTTAAGTCAGGTAGCACTCACAGATAAGAAGCAAAGAGGGAAATATGATTTCATTTTGCATTTTAAGGGGTCTGTGAAGAAGACCCTTATTTCGCTGACTCAAAACACAATTCTCCTCTTGGTGTATAAGAATATCTCTCCAGAGTGAGTTTTTCCTGCCTAGGACAACCTTCAGACAACCTAGCACAGGAAGTATCTTGAAAAGTGATGCTTTGCTGTGTTAAAGGGAAGAAGCGACCAATACCGACAATTCTCTGCAGTGGTACATGCTAGCAGCATTGTCAGTAGAGAACATGGCACCCATGATCTCTCTTGCTGTTAGCCCTTGCGCATGCACACCTTGGCTTCAGAGGGGAATTGAGAACTTCCAGACCCCCGTTCAGCAGAGCAGGAGGCACCTGCTAACTGCATGTGAGGCGTTTGCTTCCTTCTATCTATTTAACACCACCCAGAACTATTTCCCTCGGCTGGT
>NW_010393738.1:28594-43583 GCF_000710305.1 Buceros rhinoceros silvestris | reverse complement strand
CTTTCCCTGGGATGGGCATGTCTTAGAATGCTTTGCAGCTTTGGAAGTGTGGGTCTGCTCTTAAGATTTCATAAAACCATATCTGAGCAATGGTGTTGACAGGAAGAACCCCAGTATTTCTTCTCCAATTTTTTTTTCCTCTGTTGAATTGCTACCTATTCCAAAAATTGTTTGAAATTTGAGAAGTAAAAACGCTGCTTAGTCATTCCATGCTTCGATATTGAAAGGCCCTTGTGTTTTGTTTTAGAAAGAAGTCTGCACAGACTGAAAGATGACAATGGAGAGCAGCTTTTTGATGAAGGCCCCATGACAGTTCCCCAGTTCTTTGGCTAATCCAAAGAAGTGCAGAAATACCTGAGAATCAGGCATGACAATTTGTTCACTGGCACCCATCTCTGATAGATTTATCACCTGCAGCTGCTTGGGACACAGAAGTTTAGCAGCTTGCTGCAGGTGAATGTGTAATATATCATTGGCGTAGTTTTCTGTTTGCGATCCCCAGTTTATGTTGCCCCCACCTTTTTTCATTCCAAATGTTTTTCTTTGTTAATTATCTGATATAAGATCTAGCAAGCTGTAAACAAAATCTGGTAGCACTAAATTCAGTAAGTGTGTTTTTCTAAGGAGATCAGCATTCATTCATGACAAAGGGATCAAAAAAAGAACTCTCTGTGGCCTACCGTCAGAGGCCAATAGAGATCAGCCATCATGCCTAACATGATAGCTTGTCAAGTCCAAAGATGAGCAATGCTGGTAAAATCTAGTGGTGACTTTAGGACTTGTATGTGTTCTAACATCTTTGAAAGTAAGGCTATCTCTCTTTATTTCATTAATGAACACTAGTCAAAGAAATGGATGGCTCTTGTATTACTTGGTGGTTCTTAATCTTCGTTCTCCTTATATTTTACAACAGAATTTCTCTTCTTTCTTGGATCTGAATGGGCTGGGGGAGAGGAGCGAGGATTTTACAAAGTGATGTCATGTGCTGTTGAGTTACATAATGGCAGCTAAAATTTTCTATAATTAAAGAAAATACCTAAGTATTTGAAGTGATCAAAACTATTTTATCTGCTTTGACACATGCAAATGATTCCTATTTCACTAGAGATGCTGCTGCCATTGCTCTAATACCAACAAATTAAAATCTCAGATTGTCCAAAACTGCAGAAGCTGTAAGAGAAGATAGAGAGGAGATTTTAAAAGGGGATATTTTTGTTGAAATATGTTACATGTCTTAACTCTGGAGAGAGAAGAAATTACACCTGCATAATTTCTGTTAATAGCAGATATACTTTAACAAGGTTATTTTGAAAGAGTCTAAAAGACGACATGCCCGTAAGTGCAGAATTTCATCATCTCTGATTAAATCAATCCATCTTTCTATCACAAAGAGCCTGATTTTCCATGCTTCTCCGCTGCCCTATGTCTAAACTAGCCATTTTTGTCAGTGCACTGTGAATATGAAGTGCCAATTAATTCATAATAGTGTTTCACATCAGTTTTGCCTACCTGTAAAAGGAGCAAGATAACAGAATCAGACATAGTTTCCCATGAATAATAAGCCAGTATCTTTCCACCCAGCATGGAAAGAAACAGAAAGTCCAACAGCCTTAAACCCACAAATAAACCTTCTAATACATGAGGGTTAGGAGGCTGGGCTCACTCAGGAAGTCTGAGAATTGCACTGAACAGTATTAAATACACAGGTGTGGTCTGTTTACTTCTGGGAACTGGTTTTTAAAACATCACTTGACTTTGCATTTCTGAGATGGTTCTGGTCTTGGAGATAATAAACCTTTTCTTTGCTTTGTTTTAAACAAATAAGCCCAGTAACCCACTAGGATTCATTGATAACAGCACCTGGAATTGCCAGGCTTCAATGCAGGTGGACAGTGAAGGCTGGTAATGAAAGCACCAGGACAGAGATCAGACGTCTCAGGCTCTCTTCCAACCTCCACCATTGACACATTCTTAGTCTTCAAGCATGTGTGCCTGCATCTTTTGTACCATCCTTTGTCTACTTTCTATTTTTTTTTGAGGTAGTAAACTCTTGGGGCTTGGCACTGTCTACCAATTTACGCCTGCCCAGTGTCCAGCTTCTGCAAGTCCAGTTTCAGGAACTTGAGTTTGTTTTCTAGGAAATAGCAGTCTACACGACACACCATTCATAATTCATTCTAGATCGTGTGTTCAGAGGAAGTTAGTAGAAGCTGCACAACACAGATGGGGGCTTGTCTCCTTTGATACTGCTCAGAATCATTTAAAAATCCTGACTCAAGCTAGATGGGAGAAAAGAAACAGATCACACTCAGAGAAGATTTGCCAGCCTCTGCCTTTGCAACTGCTACCAGAAGTATTTACAAAGTGATTTTCAATCCCTATCCTTTCACAGGGGAATTCAGGAAATTCTACCCTTCCCTGAACGTCTGGATGAAAGGCAGAGGAAGATGACATTTTGTTTGAACTACATCTGTTGAAGCATCAGGAAATCTTCTATAGAAGCGACAACTTATCTTTCCACTGATCTGTTCCGGTGAGCTTTGGTTTTAATGACAAAAATATTTAAATCACTACGTCACAACCCTTCTGGTCCTGTTGAACCAACAAAGCACAGGAGCTAAGCAGTTGTCGTCTTAGTCTGTATGAGCAGGGCCGCTGAGCAGCATGAGATTTGCTGCTTCTCTCACAGGCAAACCCAGGGCTTGCCAAGACCGAAATGGGAGATGAGAACACTCTCACCATACATCTTTGCCTCTGAAGGAGAAATGATGGAGCAGTTACTGCTATGGGGCTTCCAGAAAAGTATGTTGTAAGTCTAGTACTCTAGTGAGATGCAGTAGGTTGGGATTGGTTGTTTATTTGGGTGTTTTGTTTTGGGTTTTTTTGTGTTCTGGGGGTTTTTTGGTGAGGGAGCAGGTGGGTAAGTCTGATAAACTTTCAGTAAGCCTATGACTGGTAAATGCTGTATATCTTGCAGGAACAAGATAGGCTCAAAAGACTTTCAGATCACTGCCGGCAACCCATGAGCTGGTTTTCTGCAAAGCATCAGTAATTCAAATATACCCAGAGCCCCATGCTTTTTGCTAGACCTGCATAAAACCCCATGATCGTCATTCACAAGCCATCTCTTGAAATACTTTACCAACTTTCTTTTACAGTAGTTCATCTCCTTGAGGTTTATCTCTGAAAAATATTACACCTGTGTGAAAATGCCAGCATTTGCTTATATATGACTTGAATCACAAAGCTTTGGCTAGTTTTTATTTTAATCTGAAAATTGTACTTTAACCACACTTCATTTAAAACTTAGTCCATGTATCATTCAAAACGTTCAACAACAGAGACAAATCTTTCTGCTGCAGCTCAGCCAAGGTATGGGTTAAATGAAAGTTGCTTTAAAATACTTAGCTTTATAGCCACTGTGTTACTTGTCAAGACCTATTTTCCAGGCTTTCTGAGAGATACACATCCGGATTCAAATGAACGACTCATTTTGAATGTGCAATTCTGCTGAATTTTTGCAAGAAATATCAAATCTGTATGACTGATCGAATGACTAAATGTATGCACATGATACTAGCAACCAGGTAATGCTGTGAAAGTGATCTTGGATCCTGTCAAAAGCAACCTCTGCAATATTTCAGTAAGAATCGTAATGAAAGATGTTTCGAGATCCTTTGAGCAATGATTATGAAACTGAGATTATCTGCAAGGGGAAAAGTCCAGTTCTGCTTTTGTAGGTCTGATGTAAGTTTATGAGGGCGAAATCAGACGTTACCACCAAGCTCATCTCTGTGATGGAGTAACGATCTTGGCAGTTTGTCTTCTTTCAGTGAGATGGTAAGACAACTGATACAGAAACTCACATCAGCAAGCATACTGGTTCACTCACAAGATTATTCAAATTCATGTTTCTTAGCTGAGACGAATGGAAGAAGTAGGCTTGCAGGTAGACAAAGCTTGCTCCAGAGTCAGATAAAAAGTCCACTAGCAGCTCATGGATGAAATGGTTATGTAATGCCAAAAATATATTTGACAGCTTGCAAAAAAATCTTGGCATGCTTAGTGGCACACAGGCATGAAACAGCGTGTTAAAAAAATGTACAGTCATCTGTGGAAAATATGCTTAAGTTATTCGGTGTCGACATTGCAATAAATAAATTAGAAGCAGATCTCTCAAATGTTAGTCCTAGCAGGCAGCCATGTGCTTCAACAAGGTAGTTACTGGATAAGCAAGACTGCATCAGAACTGGAAGTGTGGCGTGTACAATACTTCTCTGAGACCACATGGCCAGCCAGCTGGTCACCAGGCAAAGGTTGGAATGGTTCTTTGTAGGTCACAGGCAGGTTTTTCACTTTCAACTAAGACAGATGAAATCTTGTGATTTAATAGGAAGGTTGTCACAGAAGAGATGGGAATTTATTTTTCAGGCTTCCTTGCTAGCTCCGTAGTCTGGCAGGTAGTGAGAACTATATGGAAACAGTATGGTGGGAGTAAGAAATGTTTCATATTGCTCAGCAACATCTCAATGAGAAATTCTTATCTAAACATATATGGATTCCTGATCCAAAAGTGCCCCAAGACTTACTTGTGCAGCTAGGTGTATGGGACACTGCAGAAGGAGCTCTAAGTGTTGAAAATAAGTAAGTCTTTCATCTCTCCAAGGGACTGTGGAAATGTACGTTTGGTACATTTATACCCAAATGTCACTCCCCCGTCCCAAAGCAGTCTTTGATCATTCCCGAAAGGTACCCATGTGGACTGTTATCAAGGACCTCCAACAGTGAATATTGCAGAAATTCTGCAGAAAGTTTATCCCAGTGCTTCGCTATATTTTATCTGTGTTTCTTTCTTCCTAATGCCTAACCTTAATTGTCTTTGCTACATTTTAAGCTTGTTCACTTTTGTCCTATCCATCACAGCTAAGCATTTAGAAATTTGCAGATGTTTTCCTTCCTTTGTAAGCTAACAACCACTAAACATTCAAATGTTCCATGAGTCCTAGACTCCTGTTTTCATATGCTCATGCTTTTGCTGCATAAATTCAATATGATTATTAATCTAATTTTTCAGATGATGCTACACACTTCCGTGCTGTCAGTTCTGTCAAATACTCTAGAATTAAAGAAACTGAGAAAGTCATGTAACATCTCATACATTGGAGCATAAACTAACACATGACAAATGAAACAAGGAAACTTTAATGGCCCATTATTGCTAGGGTTTTCTGTCTCTTTCTGTTAGGCAGTAGGTGCCTTTTTGGGGGCTCTACGCACTTTCTGTTCTAAACTGGAAAGGAGAGTTTTGTAGCAATGACTAATGGTAGTGTCATGTGTTAGGATTTTCAGGATCTCACCTCACCACCTTTGTTCTGGATGCTATATTACCTCCTGAGAAAATCACACTTCTTTCCTCTCTAACTTGCTGCTGGTTCTTCCTCGTGGGAAGAGAAAAGTAATTTCTTATGCAGTTCCTTGACACGGGAATTCCTGACTAGAGCTAGGAAGAATTCAACTGGGAAAATCCAAAGACCTACAAAATCACTTAGTCCTGAGGCTTCCTATGGTTTAGAAGTACTTTTCTCCTTCCAGACTGAATAAAAAACCCCACACATGCTCATGGTGAGGATCAAGTGCCTTGATTCCTGTCCTGTGTTCTCTTTCCTTCCACGAGCCACAGCCCATCTCCTCTCTTCCAGGGCTGCTCCTCCCAGGCAGAGACACATCATGCTGGAGACACCATTCTCTGGAAGGAAGCTTTGCCAGGAGGACAGGCTTGGGGTCAGCCAAGAGGATTGCCCACCTCACTCCCAGCACTCGGGATGCCATGTGGTCTTCCAGGTATTTTGCCCTGTGGAGTAACCATGCCATGGACAGGAGGTTTGCTTCTACTCTGTGAGCGCAGGCTGATCTGTGCAGTGATGCTGTACAAGACCCACTCTGATCCCTATTCCAAAACCACAAGCCCTCTGCAGCCTCAGCTCTTACTACTAATACTTTCCCTTTGTGGAGTTCTGCTTCACTCGTCCCCACATACGAGATGTGTACTTGCTGTAGTCTCCAACCTACAGATCCCTTCTCTGCTGTGTTTTCAGATTTATCCTGGCAGTGAATGAAGGGGCTATGGTGGACATATCTAGCATTTCATCACCCGCTTTTGTCAACATCAGGTTTACTGTCTCTCTGAAGAGGAGAGTGTTTATGCCTATGTTTCTGTGGCTTGACTCTTAAATGTGCCAGCCGTGAACAACTGGAGCCATAAGGAGACCACTTTGTGCGAGTCTCCCAGTCTCCTGCTCTGCTGATCACCCACTTATGCAACTGTGTTTAGCTTGTGTCCTGCAGTAAACTCAGCATCTTATGGGATAATAGGATCCTTTCATCCTCTATTGTTTGCTGCATTCTGGCTGTGTCATCCATGGTGTATTTGCATTTCTTAATTTATTCAAGTGCATATGTAGGTATGATGTGAACTGTGGTTGAAGAACAAACTTAGTCTCTGAATTCTATCCTCCGACACAAAGGAAATACCCTTCATTTGAAATAGCTATATTTGAATATCATGCATCTACCTGGGCTACAAAAACCCTGAAATACCGCATAGCATTTAACAGTGTGGAACTCTTTCTGCCTTGAAAGTGCTGTTGAAATGTTAGTACGGGTATCAATCTCTGCAACTGTTTTGTAAGGCAAAACAAGTAGATAGTATTTCTGTTCTGTAGACAAGGTGGTTGTGAGGCTCAGAGGTTACAGCCTGTATTTCTCAAGTCTGTTGTTTGATCTTTGATGACACAGCTCCCAGTATTGTGGTCTTAGACTGGGACGAAATTAGGTGTTACTTTTCAAAATGTGCCTTAACATCCAGACTTCCACAGGGAGGGACAGGACTGTCAGATTCCAGTGCTGTGCTGCTGTTAGGATATTCTGTCTCTTGGCCAAGATACAGTCCCCCAGAACCTGAGTTTGCAGAGTTCAAAGCCAGCTGGTTGTGACATCTCAGCTATATCTTTCAGCCGTGCTCTGCCTTTTAACCTTGCAGTGCAGTGAGCCCCAACACATCAAATGTGGTGGTGGAGAGTGTAAAGGATGAGGTGGGGGCAGTGCTGTAGGTTTGCATAGGCTCCCAGAACTTTGTGGTTCTTTGTGCAATTCTGCTACACCTTTAGACATGACCACTCAGGGTTAGCGAAGGGTGAGAACTTTTCCACTACCTTCTCTAGTGACTTCAATATTTTGTCATGAGACTCTGAAGTCCTCAACACTAAGATTTCTTATCAATCAGACATTTTAACAGCTTGTGAAACTCTGGCCCTTAAGGTGGTGTTGGTTTGGAGACTCGCTAACTGTGAATAACCAGAAATCACTAATCACTTTTGGAAATCTTCGCTAGCAAGTATTGCCATATAATAGGCACACAACTGCATAAAAAATTAATGGAGAATGGGTGAGATGAACTGACATCAGATGCGCATTGATTCCAAGAGTCTAATTTCTCTGGGAATGTCTGGGTGAGTTGTACTTTCTCTCCTGAATGTCAGGCAGACGACTGTCCAATGTCCTTTATGCAGCATGTCCTTCTTTGCTTAAAGAAGAGCTTGGGCAAATGGTTACATACAAATATCCACTTAGAAATAAGGTCTTTAAAAATGAAGAGTGGTCTGTAATGCTGGCTTGTTTGAAAAAAGCAATCGATAGACTCGTGGGTAGTTATGGTGAATACAGTCAGCTCCAGAAAACAGAGATGGGGAGAGGGTGCTGGGAGTGAAGAGAAGAAAGCTAGCTTTGGCATTCAAGCTAGATATTCTACTAGCTGGCAGGGCTGGAAAATTCACCCACTCTACTTCTAATTCTTGAGTGATTTATGGCAACTATGTGCTGCCAAAGGCCTGCTTGGGCATGAACTGTGTGCAAATAAATGTCTCAGGAGAACACAAGAACCAATTCACAGGCAGGGAAAGTTAAAGATAATTTTAAAATGTGGAGCTAGTTGGATAATTAAAAGGTGCCAAAATAAAAGGTTTTTATTATTTTTAAATTGTTATTTATTTCTGAATCAGAGCTTGAAGTATTTTTATATTTAACTTGTATTACCCCAATGAGGAGAAAGAGGTAGCTTCCCATTGTGACATCTTCCTTGAATGCCTTTCTGGAAAGGTGGAAAAGCCCCTTTCTCACCTTCACGTGTTAGGTGCAAGCAACTTCCCTAAACACAGTACTTGCAATTTAGCAACATAAATGTCCCTCTAACCTCAGGACAATTCAGAGGACAGAATTGTACGTAGCAAATTGTTTCCCGCATAAAGCTGTCCATTTCTGGAGCATTTCTCCCAGTAGAGCAGTAGAGCTAGTTTTTGATGTGAAGTGTTGCATTGAGTATGTGCTGATCAAGCTCTTTGTGACACAGTCTGTCAATGAGCTAAAGATTTGCAGCAGAAAAATTAGTTTATTCTTAACCTGGCCTTGCCAGCTGAGAAAATTTGCATATTACAGACCTTTTGTCTCAATGCAAGTGTTGACATAGTACTAGAATTTTTTTTCATTTTTCAAAATAGTCACAAGAGTTGGGGAGTGAGGAATTACCAACCGTATTTTAAAGGAGCCGTAGCCATGGTAACCGAGGTGCCTTCAGTTGCCAAGGTAACAAATGCAACTCAACTGCCTTGCTGTAAAGTCAGAGAAATCTACTCATGATCTGTTGATTTTAAGATGCTTTATAAATTGTTGAGCTATTTTAAGCACTTAAATCCATAAATCAAAATGTCTGTTAAAATGACTGATACAATGTGCTATTTATGAATTATACACTCATTCTTATTTCACCAGCTGGATTTTTTCCCCATCAATGTATCTAGGCTTTTCCCACTCCTAGTTTTTCTCATTTATTGTTTAGAAAATGGTTCTTCCATCTGAAACAGATGATTCATATTATTGCTGGTCGTAAATCTTTTTCATTGGAGAAACCCTAGCCTCCTCCCAATATCCCCCACTCCAGCCCTGCAGTCTCCAAATGGAGCTTTACAGACTTCTGCCCTGAAACCACAAAACATTTTTCGCTAAAAATTTGCTAATGAATTAAATCAATATCATTTGGAATGAGTTCCATCTCAAACAATCAATACAGGCTTGGTGATGTACAACAGGCAGGCAGGTAAATTGGTCTAAATAAATTTACAATTGATTTTACTTTTACAACCAAATTAGGACATTTATAATCTTACAAAAAAAGATCAGCTGCAACATATGCAAACAAATTATTGCTAGGTTTGTCTTTTCTAATACTAGTAGTGGACCTGTTACTACTTACAGCCTGATAACTTTTATTCCTGGGATAATATCCATAATTTCTTGCCCCAAAAGCATAGTTTGCCTGTTATTGCCTACATAGGTCATGTTTATTCAGGATTTCTCCTTGCTAATAATTTGTAGTAGCCTCTGCTCATTAACAAACATGTGAGGATTGCATAATTCACTGTCAGTTGAATTCAGGTGTCCTGGTATGTATGCGCAGTGAAGGCCAGGACCTGCCTTCTGCCCATGCCTCTGGCAGCATCGGTGGCTTGGCTGAGTGCACCAGTGCTATGCGCCTTTGATTTCCGTTCCCCGATCTGCACTCCCCACTTTGCAGACCTTGCCACTGGCTTTTTGCCCAAGTGGAGCATGCTCTGAGACTTTGAGCTGCTTGACTCTGGAAGGAGAGCATACTAGGACACGCAGTTCAAGGTCATCAGAACTGCACATCCATAGAGAGCTTGGCTCTGGAAGGAGCGTCACCATGACATTGTGCCCAAGTCTGTATGATCTGCCATTCCTAATCTGCTAATTTGGAGGTATTTCGCCTGCACAGATGACTCATTCAGGGACATGGAGTGGGCATATCACTGGGAGGGGAGCAAAACCTAGCTCTTCAGAAATACGTAGTGCCTGCTGCATTCATTTCTTGTGTTTATAGCCGCGTTTCAATAATTATGCAAAAGCTGAAAAAACAAGTAAGATTATGAGTTACTGAAAAACTGAGTTCTAGAAAGTTCCCTCAAATCTGTTTGAGTACTGGTGTCAGCAATGCTGTAAGACAGGGCAAGACTAAGAAGCTGCCTTGAAAAACCCTTAAATGTTTAGGCAGATGTCACGGAATATAACACAACCGTTGGATTTTGAAAGTGCTTAGTTTATTCTCCCTGAACAACATATGCTTGCTCATGAGCGTGATGTTATGGTCCTCTCTGTGTTCTTGTGTAATGACCATTAGCATGAGTCATTCTCCTTGCTGCTTGCTCAGAAAATCCTATTAATTCTTTGTGTGCATAAACAACTCCCATTAGTATTAGAGATGAGCAAATCAATTAATAGGTGTTGCTTTAACCCTAGGTTTTGGGCATATCAGATAAAACATCATTCTTCCAAATCTTAGAAGTGAGAAATGCTAAAAGGTTTATTTTGTACATCCTGCAAGTGGGAGGCCTTTCTGGGGTTATTCAGGGGATTATAAGGGATGAATTTCCCTTCATTTAAGGGAGAATAAAGAGAGTGGAACTTTTTTTTTCCCTGTCATCATGCTTTTTCATCCCATTTTTCCTATTTACATGCCACTTTGTTTAGCTCAGCTTTTCTCTCCTCCCCTCCTTGGTCCAAGTGCCCTTCACATGGTTGTAAACTACTTTTTTACCCCTGTAATCAGTTGCTTAGCAAAGATGGGTATATAGAGTTGGTTCAGTCTGTCTTAGTTATTCCAGCTTGCAGAGGTAACTTTTGATTTTAGTGATGATTGCTTAAAATATGAGGATGGGGAATGCTGGGATCTTTTCAAAACTCAGTTTAATATTTTTAATTTGAATATTAACCCTTTCCCTGATACTTGAGTTGAAGCTTAAATGTTGTTGTTATTGATGGGATAATTTGGTATTGTGCACAGACATGTTTAAATTGATAGCTTGTTATAAGGATTTGACTTTTCAATACTACCATTTAAAAGATCTAATTAGTCTGCCGGCTTGTCTGCCTTTCAAACCTACTCGACAAGCAGCTCAAGCACAAGATGTTCTTGTCTGCTGCAACTGACAGATAGGCTGCACTTGCCCAGCCATCCCCATCGCCTGCCAGACAGGGAACTGTATCAAGATAGGTGAGCTGTCTGAGCGAGCAGTGTCTAGATGGATTCAGTGGTTCATCAATGCAAGATGTATCGTGCAATATGTTTATTACAGTGTTGAGCTCTGTAAGTGGACTTGAATTTCTGACTTGCTCTCTGTGATTAGATATCTTCAAGAGTGATTAGTGGGTTTCTCTTCCCAACTGGCATTGGGAGATGTTACAGAAGTGGCCTGATTTCATTAATCCCATGGGCCAGGGCCCCTGGATGTGATGTGGTCGTTAAGGCTAATGCTAAAATAGAAGGTAATTGGGTGGAAGATGTTACTTTGTAACACCCGCCTCTGTATTTTTCTAAAAAAGCTCATGTAGTGGAAGGTGGTACGTGAGCAATTAGGAAAAGGAGAGGTTAACTGTTGATCTCCCACTAAAAGGCAACACTGGAGTTTCTTTCCACTCCTGACACAATGAATTTCATAACTGTTGATTTTTCTGTGTCACAAATGGCTGCAGGGTTGACTTCTTAGGCCACAGTCTTATAATTAGGAATTCAGATAAAGCCTCTGGTTTATCATAACTTTCTAGCATTTGGCAAAAGTGCTGGAAGGCAATATGGAGAGCTAGAGACTTGGCTAGTGGTGAAGAATGGTAGCAGTGAGAGCTGGAAAACTGCTTTCCTTGATGTGCTGTACGTACATGATCTCAGTCTCATGCTCTGAGACTTTGAGCTGCTTGACTCTGGAAGGAGAGCATACTAGACACGCAGTCCAAGGTCATCAGAACTGCACATCAGTCAGTCTCTGCTTGGCATTGCCAGGGCTGCTTTACTTCGACCCTGTAAACCTCTTTTCTTCATTTGATATGCATGTGCAGTCAGTTTCTGCATTCTGGGACCCCTTTCTTATCTGTGCGTGGGTGTGTGAAAGGGGAACAGTCTTTGTTCTTAGGTCCTTCTTCTATTGCAAATACAGAAATAGCCTGGAGCCTTCTGAGAAGCAGTAAATTCTTCTTAGGATTACCAGGGACCTATATCACTGGGTTAAAAACAGAGTGCTGATGCAAAGCTAGTCTGTATCTTGGAAGACAAGAACTTTTTGCTCTCCACCACTCTGAGAAAGATTACTATTGTGAGCAAGCAAAGAAATACAAAGTGGGGAGAAGATGGTGTGTCTAAATGGTTTATAGTGGGTCACTTTAAGATAAGGCATCTCTTTCATTCCTGCAGATGAATTGACAGAAGCTGTTAGGGTTTTTTATGACAGCCTTTCTCCTATGTGCACTGCAGCACAAATACTAAATTTTCTAAATTGCCCTCGACAGGAACTTCACCAGTACTGCAGTGACTCCTGTGGGAATACCTGCCGCAGCATTCAGCTGCCTGGTGTGGTGGGTAGGTTACCAGCACAGCCCAGGCCTGCCAGCTGCTTGGCTAGAGACAGTAACGCGTGTTCTGTGGCCAAAGCTTAAGGGGTGATTTTTACTAATAAGAGCATCTGCTTTGAGGGAGGAGATGTTTCTATAGGCTGAGTGCAAGACTACGCTTTCAATTCTCTTGTTTATTGCAGGCAATTTCCCATTCTCTTTCTTCTGGGATTTCATCCTGCAGAGCTGAGCTGAGGAGCAGTATGCATGTAACTGGGAAGGAGCAAGCGATGAAAAGAAGGAAACATGACATTGCGCTAATTAGCTCTGTGCTGCTTGGCAACAAATAAATACTACTTTGGAGCAACAGGAGTAAGACTGCAAGGAAAAACAGGTAGCTGAACTGCGTTAGGATTTGACACAGTTTTTTTTTCAATCTATCTTTTGCTCCTTACTCTCATTTTTTAAACTTGTAAATGGAAGAACAAGGAACTGAATGAGATTATTCCCTATTCTGGCATATTTTTTTTGACAGCATGTAACTTCCAAATAGTACATGCTCAGTAGTATAGTCCTGGGCATTGAGCAAGGACTGCAGACAAGTGGAGTTGTGGTGCACTGTGTTTTTCTTTTCCAGAGTGATGGAGATGTTTAGGTACAGATTACTTCATTAGTGTGATAGAGTTTTGCTTGTCTTTGGCTACCCACCCTTATTTGTTTGCTTCTTTTGATTCCATTTTTTCAGTAAAGCTTGTTAGGCAAATCTATGTTCTTATGTACCTTGCTCAGAGAGAGCTCCTTGCAGAGCTTTCAGCTAAGTCTAACAGAGGAAAAATTGCCATATTTCTTCTCCCCAAAATCATCAAGGTCAAACTAGAAATGACCAGGTGCTCTGTGGCACTTGTGGGAAAAGAATGGGAATTGAATATAATGATTTTGGATATAACTTGCTTGAAAAGAGAGATTGTCAAAGTAGAAAGCATATTAAAATAAAATCTTCGCTACCATTTCATGTAATCATCTAGATCATGCCACTGAGACCTACAGAGACTCCCTGCAGCCAGGTTTGTGCCTGATGGCGTCGGCATCAGTTGTTGCCGGGATGCCCTGAGCTGATTCTTAGCCCGCCTCCCCCGTGATGCCCTAGCGAAAGACGTGGCTGTCTCTGCCTTCACACCTCTCGCCCTCAGTTGCTCCAGTTGTTCCTTGTACCATGTTTTGATATTAATGGTTTATAGAATCTCAGATGTGTGAGCCTGCCTACCAGATGTCAGAAAATCGTGCCTTTTTTGTCCATTATGATGGGCTTTGTTGCTTTAAATAAAAGAAAAAAGTGAGAGGCAGGGGTATGTTTGCGTGAAAAGGACATCAAACGCATTAGTGAGGAATCCAAAGCATTCCTGAAAGCTTTTGAGACCAGTGCTAGGTTTTGGCAGTCAGCGATCTTCTCTATACGTCAGTTTTTCAGTTGTAAGGTGCTGACAGCCAGCATAGTAGAAGCAGCTTTACTGGATTTGATAATTCTGGACCCTTTTCCTACTGGTACTGAGGGTCACACTCTTGCTGTTGGTTTCTCTATCTGGAGCAAGGTGTAATGAAGCAGCAGATTCCTGAGTAAAAGCCCAGCTTGAGACTGTGGAAGTTCATTAGTAGTGCACACCAGTTATTATCAATGAGGCCCATTACTTGGTCTCTTGTCGCACATACTGTTAGGTAGGTTCTGATCTGCTCACACAAACCTCAGTCCAGTGGAACTTATTTCTACAGTGTTGAGTCAAATTGCAGAACTCAGAACTCTGTTTCAACTAATAACTTTTAGCACTTGACTAATTGTAGGATTTTGACCTAATTTAAGGGGGGAGACTCAGGTAGTTGGAGAGGGGAGAAGAAGAACTGTTCTGTTCTTTCTTCCCCAGAAATCAGTGACAAAGATTGGTAGTTTGGTGTTAAAAAGCTTTTCCCGTGAGCATCTCTCAAAATGATGTACAAAAGAGATAGGCTAGCATTAATTCCCCTTTTGTGGATGGGGAGGGCTGAGTTGCAGAGGCGAAATTGTTTTCATTCACTAGTGGAGTATACATGCTTCTGGGAAATAATAAATACAACCCAGAACTTAGCGTGGAACATAGATATGGCAAAGATGTCCCTTGAGAGCAGGTATTGCTTTTAAGCTACCATGTCAGTGAGTATTCAGGCGTGACTACACATTTAAGATTCATTAAGTCTGTTTGTTTTATTTTAAAATTCTGTTCAGATAGAAGTTGTAACTGGGGCAGGAGCCAGACAACTTCTAAATAGCGGCTTATGATGCTTCTATTCATTTGCTGTGTTAATGGGACAGTAGAAGAAAATACAAACATCAGTCTTCAGTAGCTTTAGCCTATTAGACATGTTTTGCATTTAGGACCATTCAGAAAACAAAGTTCTGTAGTCCATTTCAGGCTGTTTTTAAATTGGAACAAAAACACTTATGCACCTCCAAGGATGCTGTGACTCCAAAACTTGTGGCTTCTCTTTTCCTGACTCCTTAAAAAACTGGGGA
>NW_010393738.1:25908-28541 GCF_000710305.1 Buceros rhinoceros silvestris | reverse complement strand
CTTTCCCTGACTCATTAAAGAACTGGTGAGACTGGTAAAAGATACAGGCTTCATGTCACAATTCTATTTGCTTGTGACTTATTTAAAAGAACATAGTTGTCCAATGAAGTTGATCAAGACATAGCTTTGGTTTTTATCTTCGCTACAATCCTAAATCCAGCAGATTTCAGGAAAGCACTTTGGCTGCATTCAGGGTGCAGCTTTCAAACCTGGCCTTAAAACTATGCATGTACGTTTTATCTCCCCAGTGTCCACATCAGACCAAACTATGGTGACAAGGGAGATTGGTAAGATAACAGGAACATCACAATTGAGAGTACTGTAGCCCCACAGGTAATCAATTCCCAAGTAGCTATTAGTGAGTGGGGAGACTGCTTGAGAGCAAGGACAAAGAGTACGTGCACATGCTGTGTTTGTGACTCTGCTCACTGGCTTTATTCTGGGAAAATTCAAGTCTTGCTGGTGTGCATAATAGGTCTTATAGAAATAGTTAAAGACTTTGCAAACTGGATGATCACAATTTTCTTGGCAGGCTGTTCTTTTAACTTGGGCATCAAGATTTTGTGATAGACTTCTTTGTCATAGAAGGTTGTATTTACAAAACAGTGCACACACCTTTTTTTCTTTTTTAGACTTGTGAAAAGAAGTAATTTGTTCCTTCTAAAATACATTGTGGATTTCATCTGCTTATTGCACAGGACTAAGTGGTTAGAAGCATATAAAGGCAGTTTAAGAAATGCTTTCTTTTGTGGTCAGTTTATTCCTATTCACATGGGAGAGTAAGAAACCTGTGTATGTTCTTACTTTTGCAGTTTATCAATATATAATTTTTTTAATTCCACCCCAGGGGAGATTACTTTGAAGTGACTTGCCTGAGTGAAATAAGAAGCTTCTGGCAGAGTCAGGAGCTACATGCAAGTCCTTGGAGTTCGGTGCTTTAGCTGCAAGACTATTAATCTTGTCATATTTTCCTCCTTTCAGAGAAAACATCCACCTAAGCTGGAATCACGCTGTTGTGAAACAGTAGATATTTTGTGGCTTGTTTCAGTGTGTAGAAAATTCAACTTCTGGTGTCTGTGGAGCAGAGAATTGTGTGCGTCCTGTCCAAAGTTGTTTGCAGTCACTAGAACAGGTGTGAGCCTTTCATTATTGAAACAGACTCACTCATAAAACTCAGTCTATAGCTTTTCCCTTTCTCAGTTTCTTGTTGTCATGTGTTTGACATTGAGTTTGCCGTGCATGGAAAGTTTATCCATTCTCCCCATAATCAATCAACTACATTTTGTAGCAGTTGTTGGAGTGATACCAAACAGGTGAGCTGCTGAGGAGATGAGAGACAACTTTGTGTAATGCATTGGGTGCATGTTGGCAATGGGAGAAGATGGAAAATGGAGACTACACGTCTATCTGTTGAATTGGAAATTTGGCATCTTGTGAGAACATGAGTGGATGCTATTTGTCACTCTTTTGGGTAGGATACCAACAGCTTACAGAGGTATCCTAAACCACCAACCAAACCTAGCAGTTTGGTCACTTCCCTCCCTTCTGAAGGGTAGATGTCAAATACTTAGTTTTAGGCCTGAGGAACAGAACATTAAGTCCTGTTTTCATACCCTCTCCACTGGCTTTAGTTTGCCAGGGAATGTGCACTCGAATACATACAGCCAGCCAGAAATGCTCCCCGTCATGGTAGGGGAATACCTACCCTTTTAAACTAAGTTCCTAACTTGAATGCTGTGGGTCTCCTGAGGGCAGAATATGATGTCCCATATTTATGAGGGACTGCCAAGAAATACCATCAGTAAGGCAGGCAGTGAAAATCCTGGGCAAGCTCAGGGTTGGGTAATGCCAGTGATGGAGGAAAGCGGCCAGTTCCTGGTGGGAGGGAGGATGGGAGTTGGCAGTTGTTGATTTTTACAGGGAGAGAGGCAGGCAAAGTTAAAGCAAACATACATATATAGTACGTGCTAAACAATTCCCGTATGACAATTGATAGAGCAAGGTAGCACTGTTGACTTCAGCTTCAGAATGTTGGGTTTCATGTGTTTGTAGGTCTGAACAACAAAGACACCTTATCCTCCTCTGTTGTCCTCCATTTTATGCTGAACTACATACCCTTGAGAGAACAAATGCTGCAACAGCAGGTTTTTAGTGTCATTCAGACAGGTTTTGGTTATGCATGTGAAGTCCAAGGCCTTTTTCTTTATTAGGTTACAGCTGGCACTAGTTTTTCACTAGCTGAACTAGGGCATTAGACAGCAGGTAGCAGAAGGCAGAAACTTCATAGCTAATACTTTGTACTGATCATCTCAGTAAACTAGGAGGAATATCTAAGCTTAATGGCTCTACCTGAGCTCATGTCTCTATCCTTTTCCACTAACAAAGCACCAGAAGAACAGTCCACACTGATCTTCCTCCGAGTCTGAGGCAAGACAACCCTCCTAGCTGTTACCTGGAGAAGTGCTGTGTTTTCCCAGCATGCTGTAGCCTTGTTAATCCTTGTTCAATTAGAAATGGTGATGGTGCGGGGAGGGCAGCGTCACTGAAACAGGACCAGAACTGCTGTACTTGTATGCACAAAACAGAATATTTGACAGCGGAAGCAGCAACCCCTCAGCAGTCCTCAGACCTGC
>NW_010393738.1:21094-25792 GCF_000710305.1 Buceros rhinoceros silvestris | reverse complement strand
ACCATATCTCAGCATTGGAGGTTCAGCCACCTACCCCTGGTCTACAGCTTTTCATTTTAAATGCCTTCTGTCTGACACCATCCACCTTCTCCCAGCATCCTGCGTATCTGCAGATATTGTCACAGCAAACTGACGTCACATAAAGATGTGAGAAGTTCTGTTGTGTGACTCCATCTGACAAAAACTTTCTCTCCTTAGTTTTCCCTGAAGCCTCAGCAGAATTTCTAGCAACATGGAGTTCAGCACGGGAGCGATTAAGAGCTGGAGGGTCTCAGTGTGGAATCAAAATTGGTGATTTCTGTGCAGTGTATGGTAGCAGAGCAGTAGAGGAGGGTGGTCTGTCTGTGAATGTCCTCTGGAGCAGTGGGTATACACAAGAGAATTGGGGTGTAAATAAGTGGAGGGACATATCCCATTGGCTTGTTTGGTTTTATTATAGCTAGAAAAGCTGCATTATCTTTTTATGTGAGTCTCATGTTTGTTTTCAGTTCAGCTTCCTGACAGGAAAACAAACTGTGCCTGGGCCATGTTTTGCTGGGATGTGTAATTCTGAACAATGACATACACATTCAAGCACTGTGATACGTACACCTAGCAGCCCGTGTAGCAGGCTCACGTTGCTCTTTGAAAAGCTGTTCTCTGGTACTAAGCTATAGTGTGTATAGCGATACAAAACCTCCCTCTTTGCATTAATAAAGCAGTGAGCAGGCCAATTAAAGTGGGAAGTAAGCTCACCAAATGGTGGAGTAATAAAAAACAGTCTGGTTTGCTAGAAAAATAGTCTGGTTTGCAGTAAAGAAATTGCTACCTGGTAACTCCGGAGAGAGTTTCATGTATGTACTCATTTTCTCTTCCTCCTCACTTTCCTGTGTTTGATTATGATAGGGAGCACCCACAGCAGACCCTTTATGTACTATGGAGCGGTTAGTTGTGTTTGAGGATGTCTAGGGATAGAGACTTTATTTTTTGAAGAGTTTTGTGTGTTATGTTAGATGAGAACAATCCTTATGTGGTCCATTTAAAAGAAAAAAAAAACCACAACAAAACAACAGAGCTTTCATCTGTTCTGCATCTTTATAAATTGGCAAGACATTCTAAGGATCCAGTTGGGTATCGCAGCAGTGGAGCTGCTCAGCATGTTAGTGCTTCCTATGCTCAAAGCAGTTTACGCGGAGATAAGTGAGTGTTGACCAACTGATCCTTACAATTTACTCTGAGGTAAGAACTGTTGCCTAAGGTGACAGATCCGGAAAAAGAAACAGAGGCAACACTGAACCCTAGATTAAGAGAAAAGCGAAAGAATCCAGCTCATCTTGGGTTGTTTCAGACAGCCTTGCATTTCAGTTCAGTTCCTGGTTTAACACCAGAGAGCTGCACATAGAGTCAAAGAACAGGTGGCCAGATAACTTAATAATAGTGGAACATCTTTGGACCCGCTGAAATGACAGAAAAATTGCACAACAGGCTCTCGGAAAAAGTAAACTTTCAAAAAATCAGTAATCACAACAATCACGGAAAGTGACGAATCTGTGTGCTTTACCGGGTCTGCAGTAAAAACCTCTCTGGGCTGTGTGTGAATGTCACGCTCTGTAAAACTGGAAGAAGCTCTGGAGGACCCACAGTGGGTGTTTTGTGGCCTGGCCCTGCACAAGTTGCAGTGTTTCTCCCTCCAGGTAGGACACTTTGAACATGCATTAAGTGAGCTGCTGCAGTGCAAACTGTGACCTGTTTGCAGGTTATTTTCTGGCTTGCTAAAGGAGTCAGCAGGAGCTTGTAAGTGTTGCTTATCCTGTTGAGATTCCATTTTCTGGACCCTTACAGGTGGAATTGCTTTTACAGACCAGCCATTTTCCTCAGCTAGCGCTGCTGCATTACTAATGTGCTTGCCTTGCTTCAGGAAGGTATTTTTCCAGTGGAAGATAAAGTTTAGGTGACTGGCTTTCATGACTTTTTTTTCTTTTTTTTTTTTGCACTGTAAGCTGCTGGTACTAGCTGGCATTTTAAGCTTTTATTTTTCAGCATTAAATTTGCATCATCTGCTAGAATTTAAGTCTTGATGGATGGGCTACTGCAAGTACTCTATTGGCCAGACTGTTCAAGCACATGATACCATCTACATACATAATGCCACGTGCTGCACTCCACGTCTGCCTCTGCAGATTTAAATTAAACTTGCCCTCCAGTTAT
Organism: Buceros rhinoceros silvestris; assembly: GCF_000710305.1. Taxonomy (NCBI): domain Eukaryota; kingdom Metazoa; phylum Chordata; class Aves; order Bucerotiformes; family Bucerotidae; genus Buceros; species Buceros rhinoceros. Next base: position 23,605 of record NW_010393738.1, on the reverse strand, counting down.
TGTTATTCCAGAAAAACAATGAAGACAAAGGTTATTAAGACTATTGCTAAAATCAGCAGCAAATTTTCTTTGATGAAACAGCTAGTAGTAAGAAAATACACCTGGTGACAAACCCTTACAGGAAGAACATCTCTAGAGAGATGAGTTGGAAGAGAAGCCCAGAAATGCAAAAAGAGGTGTTGTGCTCATGCAGCAGGAGGTTAATGGCAGAACCTGCTGGTCTCCTGACCTGGCAGGACAAGACATTTGGATGTCTGGAATGGATTCAGTTAACAGAAGTTGTGCTTTTTTTTTTTTTTAAATTTGTTGTCGTTAAAATAGGATTTAATCTGAGGTAATGTGGCTTTTTGTGCAATAAAGAGGGAGAGTTATAAATAATAATTTCTTGCATTATACTGCACCTTCTCTTTGGGGATATTGAAGCACTTGACAGGTTAATTAAGACACACGACTCTCATAGAAGATCCACAGAGCATCAAAAGCTGTTGAGTTACCAAAGCCTTAATGACTTTCATGTGTCATCCGAGCAGCAAAGGGTGACTGGGAGCACCCTTGCAAATGCAAAGAGGGGTTCATTCATATGAATCCACTTGAGAATATTTAAATCATAAAGGTGCTTAGTAATGATTCCACTCCAAGTGGTGACACGCTGAGCTGTGCTAATATGATGTTCTGGAGGCACATTAAGATGATCCCACTGCAACAAGTGTCCTTTTCCAGAGGGAAACGATGGATGTCAAGCAACTAATGGCCATATTCTAACAAGGAGCTTGTCCGTGGTTTCAGCCTGGTCAGGTGTTAAGGCTGCACCCAGAACACTAGAGGGTACCCTTCGCTTCTCTCTGCAGTGGAAGCTGAGTTTTTGCTACTCCCAGTTGTTAGAGATGAGTCATTCAGAAAATTCTGGCTTTGTCCAAATTTACAGGTGATGATAGCCCCAGAAACAGAATAAAAGATTTGAGGGTGTTAGCTGCAGGAGCTGGGATTTTTGTACGTGAACCAAAGTGGATTAGGAGCCCAGAACTTTTCCCAGCTAAATGGGAAGGGGCATGTGATTGCTGAAGATTCCTCGCAAAACCTGTCTCTGTATAACTTTGCAAGGAGCAAATGGATGCATTCAGGTGTTTTGAAATAATGACTAGAATTGAACCTGAGAAGCCAGTCACGAATTTTATTCCTCTGTATCTGCACTTGCCTTCTGTGGCAGACTAAGAACAGCTACTTCTTGGATGTCATTTTCTAAAGGTTCTGTGAGAAAACTGGGCTAGGAGTAGTACCAGCAGACAGAAACATCAGACATCCTTTCCAGCAGGTAGTGAAAGATTGAGTGACTTACAATTTCCCGTGAAAGAATACCTGCTGAGGACCAAAAAAAATAAGAAGAAGGTGGGAGGAAGGCTTGCTGCACCTGGGTAACTGAAGATGCACATCACCAGGAGTTTGTGTGTGCATTAGAGGAAGAGTGTCCTGAGGTCTCCAGACCTGTCATGAAGGAAGTGTCAGGATGCCCAGGCAAGCAGAATGCACAGAAGGGGATCTGCGGGGTTGCCGCTCTGCCATAACGGTTGACTAGAGTTGTCAGTTTGGGGTAACATGATGTACGCATTAAAGAAAAAAAAAGCCACAACAAAAACCCTCCATAAACCCCCTGTCAGCAGTAAATGCTTGTACACAATATGCAACATAACTATTTATACTTTTAATGCCACCATGTCCTCCCCTCTGCCCTCTGCTCATGTCCCCTTCTTTCCTGTCCCCGTGGCTGTGTCAGTGGAGAACAGCACTCCCAACTGGCTTGCATCGGTCACATCTTCCTGCCCTGGACTCCCCGTTCTGCCGTTTGTATGTTTTGATCCAGGACAGTTAGAAGCCTTGCCTCTCATATGCCATTACAACGGGCCAGGGACAAGATATGCTGCAGGCTTAGGGTATCATCCAAAGCCATTTGGGCTTTTGGATCAAATCTTTCTGTTTCAAAAGCTGTCAGCAAGGCTGGGGACTCTGCTGAGCAAGCATGGATGGCTTCAGGTCACTGATTTATTTGTTTTTATGAAGTACCAGTCCATGTAGCTGTGATAGCAGTAATCTCTCAGGCGTGTTGGCTTTCTCAAGGAGAATGCAGGCAGCAGGCTTTTTAAACTGAACATTTTCTCCCTTTTCCTCCTTTATCTTAACAAATTGTGTGTTGCAGGGGGGAGAAAAAAATTAACACCCAAATTACAGCAAGGCCAACGTGGCTGCTTTAGAAGGATGAAGAAAATAAGGAGCAAGAGCCAGGAGCCTTGGGGCTCTGAGACTTCTGAGAGCTTCCTCTGAGCTTGCTGTTTCCTTATCTTCCTCCTTTCTTACCGCAGTCCTCTTCTCAACTCTACACTTTTGCTTATTAGGAAACGGTTCCTGCTTCTATTATTTCAAAATATAGCTGGTGACCCTTCTCAGGCTTTTCTAGATGCTTCCCAAAGAGGAGAGGTCTCATTGCTGACTATGGGAAGCCAAAATCCAGAGCTCGGT
>NW_010393738.1:0-21023 GCF_000710305.1 Buceros rhinoceros silvestris | reverse complement strand
CCTAGGGAAAGCCAAAACCCAGAGCGGTGTGCCGCAGCCTCTGGGGCAGCCTGTGTGTCCTTGTCACTGTGAAGTGGGACTGGGTGTACTTAATTTCTTCCCCTGCTCCAGCCCCGCTGGGATGGTGTGGCAGAGCTCACTAGTATCCTCAGGGGACAGGGTTACATTGAGGAGTCTGCGGGGGGTTTCAGACATCCCCTATGAGCTCTAGCAGAGCTGTAGCAGTGTGCTGAGGGGGAGCCGGGGGGTGGCCATGGTTTTGAATGCTCTGAGAGCATTCTGACTGCTGTGAATCAGCAGGAGTACTCCGTAGTGCCATTTCCCCTTGTCCCTCCAGATCCAAGCAGCTGCTACTGTTTGTGTTGCATCTTCAGGATAGACAGAAGAGCCTCTTTCTTCTTAATCACATTTAATCAATGTAAGAAAAACCAAAGCAGGCAGGATACCCTCTGCCTTGTCTCTGGAATTCTGCAGCCAGGCTCTCTGCTGCAGTTCTCCTGCCCCTTTCTACAAATCTATCTCGATTATGATATGCAGTTCTCCTCCTCTGACTTTTCGACAGATTGCCAATGGATCAGATTCTGCAGTATTTTGGAAAAAACATCTTTCCTCCCTTTTTCTTCTATTTTTGTCTTTCACTATCTTTTTTTTATTCCAACAACTACCGTAACAAAGACCACCAAGTCTGGGGTTCCTGAAGGAGTATTGAAAAAAGCCAGTTATATTTCGTCTTTTGTAGTAAAGCTGTTTAGCTACCTTCATTTTTCCATTAGCTGAAGCCCCCAAACAGACCAAATAATTTAAAATAAATAAATAAATCTTAAATCATGAAAGTATCATGGATAGATATTTGGCATAGGCTATCCACATCAGACAAAGATAACAAATCACAATAAAGTAATTGCTTTCATTTGTCTGTGCTATTCATATGAATGTCACCAATTAATACATTTTACAGGATTTGGAAGGCTTTCAAAAGGCAATATTGCAGTGGATCATTTCTACAGCAGTATCTCCAAACAGCTGTTACTAGAGTGGATGAATAACTGAAGCATGTTTTTTAATTAGCTGCACGTTTGTCTCTGTTCTACCCAACCACCTCTGATACTCCATCTCAACATTAAATGCTTCCTCAGACTGGTGAGGGCAGAAGAACTGAGCAGTTGCTTATCTCCTGAACACATTTTGGACTTACTCTCTTCTTCTCTCCTATATTTATAGTAACTCTTCTTGTATAATTAGCAGAACTGTTTCATTTTAAGAGCAGATTTTTATATTCAGTTGCCTAAAGCTCTTACAGGGGAATACAAAAATTCAGTTGCTTTCCCAAAACTGACGTCTGCTCCAGCAATGCAAAGACTTGGATGTTCAGCTGTCCTTTTGCAATCTCAGCTCCCAAGCAAGCACAGATACTATTTTTACATGTTAAAATGAGTCTGGTGTATTAAAACAATAGAGACATTAAAGCTAAGCACCGAATCGGAATTCTTCTGTTTAAAAGACATTGTTGCCACCCATTTGGACCTCATTGAAAATTGACCAGAACAGCCCCTTTTACTTCCAACAAAATGGTCATGGAGTAGAAACCCATTTATAAAGGTGCTGCAGCACACAAAAAAGACCAAGACCTGTGATCTGGATTTTACATGCAGCAAGATGAGGCACCCAGCTGACAGAAGGAATACGTATGGTACTTGCAAAAATTGCAGGTTCACCTTGCTTTGGATCGTTGTGCTGGGCATACACAATGAATAAGGACTTCTGCAGCTTTTGGCCAAACTGTTTCTGCCATTCATAAGGCAGGGATATTGCAGCTCACTCAGTATGCAGATTGGAGACCAGTGCAAGTCATTTTAGATATAATTACTTCTTAGTGCGTGCTTAAATTCACGACTCATATTGTGAAGCTATCCTCCCTGGTAATGTGGTGTCTACCTCCATGATCTTAATAAATGCAGATATATTCCAGAGTATTAAACCAAGAATAGATGGGTTTTTTTAAAGCAGATTCCATCTTGAAAATTCAAAGCTCTTTTTTAACTTCGGAAAACTTACTTGTTTTGAAGATTTTTTAAAATTGAAACATATTGAAGGCTTTACTGAAAAGTGTGTTACTTACATAGCAAAAGAACTATCCTAATTTTCTATGAAACCAAATATGGGAAATCAGTATTTATTCCTGTAAGCTTTCTTTTTCTGACCAAACCGTTCTTCTTACGATGTTTTTCTGATGTTTTGGGGGGGGTTTTTTAAGCTGTCTTGTATGGCTGTTCTAACATTGACAGAGTTTATGGGGCATCTCTAAGTGACACCAATGTACCTTCATAATGAAATTGCCTGGAGAGCAATTTTCAAGTGGATTTGAGGAGTTTACAATCTAGGCTGGGGGCAGGGGACCCTGAGAGAGGGTTGTTTGTGGTGGTTTGGGGGTTTTGTGTGTATGAGCAGAGCTCCACTGAGTTCACTTATACTGGTTGACAATCTGATTCCGTACAATTGAAGATTCACTTCTGATCAAATGTCCTCAGACAAGCTCTCCTATTTTTGCAGTGTCCAGTGAACAAGGTAGAAATTACAGTTTCCCCCCTGCTGCCTCTTTTTATTCTAGAATTTGGGCTTTTGATAAATATATAGTGGTCATCATATCTTACCCTGTATTTGTTATCCTATTTCCTTCCTTACACTTTCTTGGGTTCCCTCTGGTCATTTGTGCCAGTCTTCTGGTTCTGCTAATCACGGTGTTGCTTTCCCTCAGTGTGCCCAGTCAGACTGCCCTGCCTTCTGCTCGCTTGGAGAAAGTACTGCTGCAGAAGCTGTCCCTGCTGCTTAATTCAAGGTTCAGTAGTGCTGTGATTTCACCTGGCTTTCAACACCTAGTTGACAGTCTGCTAAATGTTTCAGATCATGTAATGTAAAACTGGTGCTGGCAACATCTAAATGCCTTTCTAATTGGGAGCCAAGTGCTACATGGGGCAGTCTGGGTGACAGCAGAGAATGAGTTTGAAATAAATAAGTAACCTTCAAATTTTAGATGATGTCTTGTATTCTACAGGAATATTAAGAATTCAAGCAGGCATTGACAGCTTTCATCCTAACTGTCAGGTTTAATTCTTACAGTTCAGAATATATTTTAAGTCCTTACACGGATGTCATTGCTAGTATATTTAGAGGTAAGTTGTGTTTTGAAAAGCCATTTTCCCAGGCTTAGGACACAAATTCAATTACTTCTTTTGTCTCCAGAAGGACTGCAATGACCTTGGTCATGAACCTCCCTAGAACAATGGAAATGAGTTCTTTAAACAAGGAAACAAACTTGAAGTCACCCATCCCCTCCCCTTCTTCCCATGAATTATTTGGCTACCCAGGGGAGAAACTGAGGAAAACACCATTTCCAGAAGCTGTTTTCTAAATATTGGAAGCTTAAAGACAGCAGTGAGTAAATGCACTGAAATGAATGTTGGCCATTTATTTAGAGTCGCTGAAGAGTAAGGTTAAGTGGAAGTAAAAACAAGTTTTGTGATTCTTGGCTTTGTGATTTAATGGCACGATCTTCTTTCCCTGAAGTACGTAGAGATTTACTTATATTTCTGTCTGCACATTTGCTTCTATGTGCCTTAGAAACAAAGATATCTTCTAAGTACAATCATGTCTAGAATGTGAACCTGTGCTTCTGTGTAGATGTCATCCTGGGTCTGAAAAATGTTTCTGAGGTGCTCAAATCACTGTGACTTTTTTTTGAAAGTTCCCCAGTCATTCCCGTCCGTGAAGCGGATGTGTTTTACAAGGAATACAACCCAGTCTGTTACTGTGCTGTCTTCTTCAAAGGAACTCTTAGGGCTGTGACTGGCTGCTCTACACCTTTGAGTCTAACATCTTGTTACTTTTTTTGTGTGCACGTCAGCGATCTTCTCTAAAAAAACCCCAGAATGCTGGTTCGATAATGCTTGTTGTAAGTTACCCGAGCTTAGGGCCCAAGCACAATGCATATTGTCCTCTTCCATGCTACCCTTCTTCTCATTCAACATCCTTCTCCCCATAAAAGCCTCTGATAAAGTAAGTACTGAGAGTCAGTCAAGTGCCAGACCAAGACTCAAATGATGTAAAGTTTTTTTCATAGCTCTGCAATAAGCTTCCTTCTGGCAGTGTCTCAGTGTCTTTCAGTACTTACTGGTAAATTGTGATTCATACTACTTCTGTTTTTCGTACCTTTTGACAGGCCTAACCAGACTTTAAACTCTCTCTATAGTTGTTTCACTGTGTCTTGCTATGTTTATAACGCATCTATCATCTGTCTGTGACAAACAAATCCTCAGTTAACAAAAGCACGAGCTAACGGTATTGCCATTGCGATAAAATGTCGTGTGGTGGAGGGGTACATTCACATCGTAGGGTGGATGGTGAAGGAGGAAGCAGCCGGCAAAGAGCTAGGGAAAGGCTCTGCTTCCTGTAGAGGGAAGTGATTGGCGTACTGAGAAGATGTTTACAGCTGAAGTTTTCCATTACATTTCCATGATACATTATTGTCAGCCCTCAAAAATACAGTCCAGACCTTTCTAGCTTTCGATGCTTTGAGCTTTTAGGACAGATGCTTTTATAAATTAAAACCAGTTGAAGGGAAAAGCTTAGGTGTGCTCTTGGCAACAGGATTTCGGAAAGAACTGAAGCGCTCCTTCTAGCAAAAAGGAAGCTGTAGCCAAGACTTGCAATTGTGCTCTCATTGTTTTTATATCCAGACAGTTTCTGTGATATTCATTGTTCCTTCCCATTCACCATACAGGAGAATCAATAATAATTGATGCGTGTTACTGTTTGCAAGCATTTTAAGGTTTTTTACATATTGAATGACAAGAAAAGAAGGCTAATATAACAAAAAATAGCAAACATCACCACAAAACTGCCCTTTTAACTTGGACTGCTTCTAGGAGTTTTGGGTTTGTCTGGGTTTTTTTTTGGGGGGGGGGGATTGTTGGTTTTTTTAAGAAAAGAGTGTAAATGTAGATTTTTGTGAACAGTAACAACCAGGAGGCTGTCCTGATGTAGAGGGGTTACAGCACACTGCTAACTTAACTGTAGAGTTCAGTTTTTTTCCTTAGAAAAAACATCTGTTCACGGAAACTTTCCTGAGTCTGGGAAATGCCCTGTGAATGGGACATGTAAGAAATTGTGCCTCCTTGGAATATTCCTGGATTATCTAAAACACTCAAAATACAGGAGATCAAAGCTGCCATTGTAGTATTATTGTGCAATATATACATAGTATTACAATAATATATGGGATATTTTGGATCTTATGTTAAAATGAGCTATTGCAGATGGACTTGAGATCCATCCAGTATTTATACCCAGAGGATTCTACCTGCTGGAGTGGGAAAAATCTTTTGGACATGTGTGTGCTCAGATTTAATTGGAAATTAGCTCCTTACCAAGAGACTGTAGCATTGTTAAATTCAAGTCACACAGTTGGTTTTTTGTTTTTTGGTTTTTTTTTTCAGAAAGCTAAGGAAGGGCTCCTGAGAGGAGTTTAAAGAATTGGTTTGAAGAAGAAAAAGGGAAATGCTTTTTGAACAAGAAAATTAAAATACATAACTTAGCACAGTTTTTGAAATATAGGTAGAAACCTTTAGAGTTGTTTATCTTAACATGTAATCATCTTCATATAGCTGTGAGCTGGCAAGGCACAAAATTGTTATAAATTATTCTAAAATATTATTATCTTGACAGACTCATTATATTTGATTCTGTTGATTATGGCTATTAAAATAATTTTTCTCTAATGAAAAAATATATCCTCGTAGTTTAATTGCAAGTATCCAAAACGTAGATTTTACAAATTGCATATGCCTCTTTTAAATGCGAGAGGGGAAAAACAAACATGCAAAATGTGATTATTTGCTTATAGAGTGCTTGGAAGAAACTCTTCTGGAGAGCTTGTGTTCTTTCTTGCTCATCCCTGAATGAGTATGAACAGGCAATGTGTACTTGCAGCCTGAAAAGCCACTTGCATCCTGGGCTGATCAAAGGCATCATGGCCAGCAGGTCAAGTGAGGTGATCCTGGTACTCTACCCAGCTCTGTTGAGACCCCCCCTGCAGTGCTGTGTCCAGCTCTGGAGCCCCCAGCCTAAAAAGGACATGGACCTGCTTGAGCAGGTTCTGAGATGATCAGGAAGGAGGCTGGAACACCTCCCCTATGAGAACAGACTGAGAGAGTTGCGGTTGTTCAGTCTGTAGAAGAGAGGGCTCCGGGGAGACCTTACAGCACCTTCCCGTGCTTAAAGGCGGCCTCAGGAAACCTGGGGAGGGACTCTTTATCAGAGAGAGTAGTGACAGGGGTACTGGTTTTAACACTGAAAGAGGGTAGATTAAAATTAGATATTAGGAAGAAATTCTTTCCTATGAGGGTGGTCAGATACTGGTCAGATCTCAGTTGCCCAGAGAAGATGTGGGTGCCCCATTCCTGGAAGTGTTCAAGGCCAAGTTGGGCTTTGAGGATCCTGATCTAGTGCAAAGTGTCCCTGCCTATGGCAGGGGGGGTTGAACTAGATGATCTGTAAGGTTCCTGCCAATCCAAATCATTCTGTGTTTCTGACTCCTGAAGTGCAGGTTTGGTCAGAGAGACCAAATTAAATCCTTATTATGAAGCACTCAATACAATTACGTGTACATTTTTTTAACAAAAACAGAATATTAATTGCAAAACTTAATGCAATGAGCCAGGTCTGGGTCTTTGCCATGCCTGGGACTATGTTTATAAAAGCACCGTATTTATTTCTTTTTCTAATGTAAAACCATGTAGGCCTCTGTTTGGAGATATCTGGAATTACAGTCTTTAAATCGGTCCTAACTATATGGTACAGCAGTAATTTCTCCCAGAAAAAATATACAGTAGAGTTTGGTTGTCATTCACAGAAGCAAATTTCAAACAAATCACTGCAATTGTCCTGTATGAACCGAGAGCTTGAGTTTTATTAAGGTAATCCTTAATGGAAGCTACTACGTTCTACCTTTTTCTCACAGGCTTATTATTTTCTAAAGGTACATGAGCATTTTTTATTTAAAAGCTTCTCTTTCTACGTGAAGCTGTATGTGATTGTATCCAAGAGTAAAGCATCTGAGATTTGTCAAGGGACCAGGATCTGTGTTGCATATGTCTTGAGCTCTTTGACTGCAAGCAAATTAAACTTTTTTTGGAGAGTTTGAAAATCAGTGCTATTTTGCAGTGGTATCCAATGCATTCGTTCAGACTGAGCTGCAGATCTGATGTTGTGAAAGGCTGATTGCCTTCTTAACCACTTGCATAAAATGTAAGACTTTTCATTCTAAGTAGGTGTGCCTTGGTGCTGGAAATCAGCTGGCAGTTCATTTGCTGGCACTTTTTTCTACAGTTTGTACTCTACACGTTGCCTCAGCAGCCCCTTTTGGAAGGGTAATTGCAATTAAAGATCTTGCTTCAACTTCACAGTGGATGAAATGCTGGGAGAGGGAAGAGAAAGAAGTCACAGCTGAGTGTCTGAAATCTTGCACTGAGCTTCAGGAAGCTTGTAGCATTTCCAGCTGTGCTGACTGACCAGTTATCGGAGCCAGCGTTTGTGCCTAGCACCTGCACAGGTCACCCATGTCATAGATGTTCTGTCTTTGTCCCTTGGCTTTGAAAGTCTTTTTGTTTTGATGGGAGGAACTAAAAGGGGAAAAATGAGAGGGGGAAAAAAAGAAAAATTAAAATGCAGAGAAAATGACAACTTAAAAGAAATGGAAGTTGGGACAGGTATTTCTTTGGGAAGAAAAATAAATGGGTCATAGACAATGTTGACAGGAGGTGGGAGTGAGCAGGCAGAATTCCTGAGCATTTCTGTAGTTCTTCTTTACACATGGATGTTTCCCTCTGTGATTTTGAAAGTCTGCAGTATTTTGTGTGTGTGCATATCCAGTTTTAAAACGTTAAATGTGCCCAAATGACTTAGGAGTCTAAAAGCAATCTCAAGAAGACTTAGGCTGTATTTCTCTGAATGTCAGTGGGATTAGAGGTCTGTCGCTTTTCGGTAATTGGACTTTGACTCTTCCATAATTACAGTGCTTCTAGAAAACATTTTAAGTCTTCACAGAACTATTTACTTTTCTTACCAAATTGCCACCATTTCCCCACAAATTTCTTTAAGGAAATGAAATTAAGGTTTGCTTCAAATATAGTTGGAATTTTCTAGGACCTGGAAATGGCTGGATTATGTAGAAATTATGTTTTATTTGGATGAATCTGGTTTTATTCAGAAGTGATCCTGAGCAGCAGGCGCTGAGTGGATTTCTGTCCCCTCTGTTATTGTTTTGGCAATTTGCTCTGTTTAGACTTCTGGAGAGAGGGAGCATAATTACCTCAGTGATTCCTTTAACTATTTTCTTTCCCTTTTCTCCACAGGGCTTTAATTTTTATTAAGTGATATATCCAGCTTGATGAACTCTGAGCCATAACTTAGTAACTTAGTACACGTAGAAGATCATCTAACCCCCTACACTTTCTAGATCTGTTAGTGGCTTGTGTTCCATTTTTCCATTTTACGGGAGTTTCGATGTGTTGTATTTGGTGCATGTAATGCCTCTTTCAAGGCCATGAGCCAAGGCATTTTCATTAACTCTGTAACCAAAATACGTTTTTTTAAAAGGTCTGTTTGCAAGACAAAATGTATGACAAGTTTCACTTCCTAAGCTGCTGAATGAGCAAAGGGCTGGAGATTCTACAGTTACTATCAATGTTTTCCAGTTGTTGCTGTCTAGAAAGCAGCTTGCATAACCATGTTTGTTAGGAAGTGCTGATGATCCATGACTCTAGCTGGAGTCAATAGGAGCAAAAAAAGTGTGACAGCTCTGCCACATTCAGGTGCCAAACTCAGGCATCTTAGATACATGTCCATTTGAAGATGTGGTCAAAATGTTTTATTTTCAGTATTTTTTGCTTAGCTGTTCAACTATGTGAGGTGAGAGAAGGCAACGCAGTACCTGTTTAGATCCATATTAGTTTGCATAGTGTCAGTTTACTGAGGACAAATGATATAATAACCTCATGTTTTAATAATTAAGGTGCCCTCAGTGAGGGTTGGAGGCTACAAGGGAAATTGTCCAAGTTTCTAAACAATTAGGACTTCTATGGGCAAGGTAACTCCCTCCCACAAATTCCCCAGCCCTAAAGATGAATACTAATTAGAAGAAAGTACGTGCCAGACACTCCGCTGGTGGAAAAGGAAATCACTCTCTTCCCTGCAGTGCTGCCAGGTTCACTAACATCAGATGAGAGTCTGACCAAATGTCCCAGAAGACAGTGCAATGCATATGGAAGATTAGTATAGGAGAGCCTAAGCCTTGGGACCATCAGCGGATGCTAAATCTGGCAGGAAAGCTGCCTTCAGAACTTCATCAGAAACAGCTTTATCACCATGATTATACATCTGAACCATCCAGAACACATCACCGTATGCAGTAAATGACTGTAATCAGAGGTGGTAGGCAAGGGAGAAGTAATTAGTGGTGCTGAGTATATGGTTAAATAGCTCTTTCTTTTCTCCTCCACCTATTGGTTCAAGTTAATATTATACGTGTATCGTCTAAGATCAAATTACCTAAACTAATAGGAAACATTTTCCCAATGAGCATTCATGAGCTGACTGTTGTTCTAAGGCAGACCTGAGACCGTCAAATGTTTGCTAATAGAAAAGTTAATTTTGGAACAAAGTGTAGGTGTTTGTAACATCTGTGCATTTCCCTGACTAATGTCTTGTTGTCAGCTGATTCTCCATAGATTTTGCCAGTCATATTCATACCCTAAAGAACTGGCTGAGCACACATACCCCAGCAGAAAACAGAACTTGGCTGCCAATTTCACAGTTTCTCTTTCATGGTATTGAAGTATCTTTAGGAGGAAATCACTGCATGTGTCGTCTTGTTCTCCTTATACTGGAATTCTGTGCCATCAACAGAGTGAAGGAAGGCTGCTGCTTCAGTCGGGCAGACCTTAATTCCATAGCAGTTTTTCCTGAGAGTAGTCCCCTTTGAGTTGAGGATTCCATTTGAGGCACTGTAGCTTACTAAACCATTTAAAACACCACAAACTACCCCTTTGCAGTGTAGAGAACATTTGTATCTGTAGATCATGCTGGTCGTCTTTCTGTACTGAGATTTGCAAGCTTGAGTTCAGAACTCCATTTGGAAATAGCTGACATACACCTAAAGAACAATTGAAGGCAACTGCAAATCTAGACTTAAAGTCTAGATCAGGATTACTTCACTGGGTTTCTGATTATAAAGTGGTTATTTCCATACCTTTCACTAGGTATTTTATGTGAGGGGTGCAATGAAAGATGGTCAGCTCTGGGCATTGCTGTGTGGACTCTAATCCTTTGGGTTTATGTATTCTACCATTTGCTTCTGCACTGAAGCAGCGTTGTCATGTGAAATCTACTCCCTTCCAGGCAGGTTCCCTTCCAATAGATCAGTCAATAATTTGATGGAAAATTTTGCTGCATTTCAGTGGACAAATCAGTACTGCATAGGCTCCACATACAGCAGCCTATTTCTGATCCATTTTCTCTGGGTTTTTGCGTGTGACTTACCAACATCACAAAACCACTTCTCTTCTGCAGCACATACGGTTAATCCTGGGGACAGAAGTGGTTTGGGCTGTACGGTACTTTGGTGAGATGACATTAGGAAATGGCTTTAAATCAATGAGTTAAAGCTTCCTTCTTTTTCCTCTCCCTTTCCTTCTCAGGACTCTCCTGCAGTGCTCCCAGACATTTGGAGATGCATCAGTCCCTGAGGGGCTATGTGATCTGCTAAGGAGTGTGCTCTCTGCACCTGTTTTAGGAAGGGACAAGGTGTTCAGCAGTCCGTGGGGCTGCGGGAGAGCTCCCCTTTGCCAGGAAGCCAGTAGTGGGGAGCTATTTACTTCTCGCCTGCTTGCAGAAAGTACAGTCACTGCTGAATGATGAGTTGAATGGTGCCTGGGGAAGAGATTTTCAGTCCCAGCTGGGACAGTCTAATGGTGAAACTTGGTATCTGTCTTAAGACTATTAAGTTTGTTAACAGTCAGCTTTTCTATTAAACCACTGCTTGCCTGAAAGCTACAGCACTGGAAGTACCACACTCCTGAGCAGCTTTACCATTGGATCATAACTGTGGTCTCCAGCCAGCACACGTTTGGGCACACCACCTGCCCTACAATGCGTATGGTTTTGTTCTAGCTCTCTGTGGTTGTTGAACAACTGGTCTTATAAATAATCTGTAGATATCGTGATCATGTATTTCTTCTAGTGCTGTTTAAGAGAAAACTATGTTGGATAAAGTAAAAAAAATATTTCTTAAGGATTTTTTAAAGCTACCTGTTTTTTACACATTTTTATGAATAGTAAATCCAGTATAGATTCAGGTTGGGTGAGTTTACTCAAAAGACTCTGTCAAGCACTGGTCAGGGATTAGAAGGAAAGCCTGGCCTGAGTTGTTTGAGAGGTTGCAGGTTTTGATTCACGTGCTTTCCACTGAAAATAACACAAAGTATTATATTCCTTGCAGTGCTTTGAAAATCTTGCCTTGAAATTCTGCCCCAGAGTGATATAAAAGCTTTCAGAGAGCAGAGAGCCTGAATTCACTATCCATATGCCACTGAATTATTGAAGAGTGTGGAAAATTGTTTGCCTGGGTATAGTGGCAATCCACAGTCAATAGGGAATTTGGAATCAGGTGATAAGACTTCAAAAAAAGACTGATGTAGAAAAATCAGTTGTGTTTCTTTGCCTTTGTTAACAGCTGGTGTTGAAAGCACTTCTCACACACCTTCAGACAATGCAGAAATCAAACAAGCCTATTTGGGGGGCAAATTTGGCCTGTTAAAAATTGCTGATGTTGCAGGAGGGGTGACTTGGGGGCATTGTTTAATTCCTCACTGGTCTGATCTTCTGGGTCATCTCTGTTCTGCTCCAATTTTTGTCTTTTGTCTGTCTGTTCATATATGTAATGACTGCTGCTAATGACCATCACTAGCCGGTATTTGCACAGTCTATCATAAAGGGTTGCCAACCTTGCTTTGGGGGCATGTGGACATTTCTAGGCCAAAAATAATAAACAGTCTTGACATTTTTCTTGTTCTGGGTAGTTGCACTTTTGCCTTGAGAAAAGCAAGACTTTGATTGTCTTTTTTTTAATGAGCTTTGCTTCATGACTGCTGATAATGGTGACCTGCGTGTTATTTTATATTGCGAATATTGAGTAGAAGGTTTATACACTCTTGTGGTCTTCAGAGGATAAAAGGAAGTTTCTGAATGGAGGAGAGACTGATGTCAGTGCCCTTTTAAGACCCTGAGCAGCATGACCTCAAAAAACCCGAGATTCTGCTGAGAAAAGAACATTTTGGGGGAAATAAAGGCCTCCACAGTTTACTTAATCATTAGAACTTTTTTTTTGTCAACTGACATATTAGAAATTTACCTTTTACATAACAGGAATGTTCCCAAACTTAGTTTACTACTGGCTTTGCTATGGCTTTTTTATACAGTTTTGCTTTTGCTGTAGGGATTATTTTATCCAGATTTCAAACTAGCATGGCAGCAAAGCAAGACTGTGTTTATTCTGTGTTAAATATTCTTATTTAAATGGTAGGAAAAGAGTCTGAAAGCTTTTTAAGAATCCACACACTTAGTAGTTCTAGCAGTACAATATTTAAAGCAAAATCAGACTGCAGAGTGATGAATTCTGAAAATGCAAGTCTTAGATTTGTAAGCCCAAAGTTAAGAAATAGAGTGAAAACTTTTATTTCCTTCCCCCCATCCCAAAGCTCTTGAATCCAGCAGTTCCCATAGAAGCCTCTTTAAAATGTTTCCACTCATTCATTGGGTGCTGAACACTTCAGAAAATCAGGTCAGTTCCTTAGGTTTCCAAATACAGATTTAGGATCCTAAATATAAGCATGTTATTCAAAAAGAAATTGCCTTCTCTTTATACAGACTGTGGAGCTACAATCAGATCCACTTGACTTACTCTATTTCCAGCTCTTACGGAGGTCAACAACAATTGTATTTAGTTCCTGCTTTCTGTATAAAATTGTCCTTCCTTGCAGGTGAGTAGGTGTCATTCTGTAAGTCTCTCTGCTTACTTGCTTTTCCTTATTAATATAACAGGTTATTTTTCTTTACTCCCAGTGATCTTGGAAAAGTATTTTAATTTCCTCAGCTCTGTTTATGTGCAGAAAGCTGTACTTTCCTTCAGATCAAACTTTATCCATGGCCTTTTTCCGAGTTTATTCTTTCTGGAGAAGCCCTTCCCAAATCTTCGTTCGTGAAGCCAAGCCATGATGATAATGATATTCTTTCTGGAATGCCCTAAGAGGGAGTATGCATTTCTTACCTTCCATTCAAGTTATCTTGACTAAACCCACAGTTTAACAGCAGGGTTGGTAGCCCCTTTCCAACACTGCAAAAACAGCAGCCTGCTTTGACTCTATCCCAGCTCCAACCCCAGGCATCTTCTTGGCCTGACACTGAGCCCAGGAACCCCAGAGATGGTCTGGAGAAAAAAAAAATCTTTTTGAGACAATGTTTTTGGCATCCTACCTGTTCCCTGGTCAGCCTCTTTCCAGCCCCACTCCTACTGCAGCCCTTGGCTTTGTCTCTCTGATTCACACCTCAGAGGAAAATTGCAATTCCCATAAAGTGTGCTATACCTTCGGCAGTTAATTTTAATTCATGAAGTAATGCTATTTACTCTTGGGTGAGGTCCCCAGGAAAAGCTTTGATCCTAATAGACCAAGCGACTGTGAATAGCACAGTAGGTGCTGAAAGAACATGCAGAGAATGTCGTTAATAGTATACTTAATCTCTAGCCCTTGCTGTTAAAGCTTGCTTCCACATCATTGAATTTTCCTTTTACGTAGGAAGGCTAAAACAGAGCCTAATAAGAATGTCTGTTTTTTCTGTACCATCTTTTATCCTAAAGCCGCTATCTGCCAGAATTCCTTTGCCATAAATCAGAGCATCTCTAAACTTACACTGGTTTATCTCAACTGAGAATCCTACCCTGATAAATACAAACCCCATATGCAACATATGTGTATAAAACACAAGAGCGAATGTGGTTTAGCCACTGTAATGAGGGAGTGAAAATTGTTAAGTACGCTCCACATATGAACAAACCTGCTGGAAGAGCTGAAATGAGCAAGGTATGGTTAGAGTTGCCCTGTAGGAATCTGGCGCGAGCGCAGACACTGCGCTCTGAGCTTTTCAAAGTACACAAGTCAAATAGCTGGGTGCTAATGGCCATCTGGGAATTCACTTGGCAAAAAGGAGTCACGTGCTGCCAAAGAGCTCTCGGAGCTGTTCGCTGCACTAGCTGTCCCACTGCTTTTCTGCATAGAGGAGGGCGAGGGTACACGCAATGGTGATCCTCGGTCAGTACAGAGGGCGTGCTGTAGGTCTCACTTCATGCTGCAGAAGCTTCTCCTGAGAGCAGTCAGCCCTCAGGATCAGAGGCACACAAGTCCCTCTCCCCTGTGACTGTAGGAGGGCCAATACAGCTGCACTGAGGAAGCTACCATGAGGCTTTATCGATGGCAAATGACTGTTTCCTCCCTCAGCAGTTCCAAAACAGAGCACATTGTAGAGAGGCAAGCTCCAAACTGAATGAAGTGGAGCTCAAGGCTGGATGTGGAGTTGAGTTTCTGGAAGACAGAGTGCACTGGCAAAGCAACACACTGAAATCTATCACTGTGCCAAACCTCTGATAATTAAAATGTCATTGTAATGTACCACCGATTTAATCTCTTAATCTTACAAATAAGAAGTGTCTCCAAAAAAATACTGAATTTCTCTCCTTGCTGTCTGTGGCATAAGTGGGTCTGTCAGATTTAAAACAAAATCATTTTCAAATTGTTGAACCCACTGAGTACAAGTCAGCAGCTTCCCTTTAACTAGTTTATAGAGACATATGCCTCTTGGGATCACTTAGCAAGGAAATACTTCTTTTTTTTTTTAAATTTGCTCAAGGCAATTTATCCCAAGCATTGAATCTATCCACTGTAACTGCAAAAAGAACTGATTTCCTGACTGCTTACTTACAGTACTCCAACCAATGCAGGTAGAGGAGGGGTGATCAGTATTTACCAAAAACTAGGGGTCCATTTCTTCAAATACGCTTGCACGCCTGCCTGTCTTGTTTACATAAGGCAACTTCCGGCTTTCCATTGGAGAGAGGAGAAGAAGAACTGGCATCAATGAGTCGGATCCTTAATCACTATAAATTGCCATAGCCTCCTAGTTTTTCTCTTTGAATTTTCAGCTGGCTGTGCTGTATCAACCTCAACCCTAGATCTTAACCATCAAGTACAGTGGTGATTTGTGAGGCTTTGAGGTTGTGTCTCAATCCCCATTTACTCCACCTCAGCAATGGCAAGGGAGGCTTGGTTTCTAAGGGGAGTGTTGATGTTTCATTTCAGTTAGCTTAAAAACAAAGCTAGTTTCTCAGAGTGGGGGAATCTGCAACATAACAGTGAAACTACAACATTTATCATGCTGTTCTTGAAAAGAGGATGCATTTGGCTGTTGACTCACAGTATTCCTACTAATGGTAGAATAAAAATACTGGTTTTGGTAGGGTGAATATGGATTAGCAATGCACAAAGTGTAGCTGGCAGGACCCTGATAGTGGCAGTGGTGGAGGGTTTGTGTCTGTCCTTCCAGACTAAGTGGCAACACTCAGGAATTTTCCACTGAAATAGATTTCAGTTAATTAAATTTGCATGTTCTGGAAAATCTGATTTTTATTGCCCTTTGTATTACTCCAGAAAATTTCAATTCCATTGAAATATTTTAATCTTCTCTCGGAGAAACAGCAATTGAAGTATAGCACTTCAGATCTGTTCAAAATGAATTAGACTTTATATGGTAGAAGTTCAGTGTCTGGTGGAAATTGTACTGCTACTTCCTTTGACTCTTGCTTTTGCAGTCTGCTTAGAGAGCTCATGTTGTCTCCCACAAGACATAACAGTCCCTCTTTAACCAAACTGTTCCGTGAGTTGACGCAATCCATGTTAGTGCACACACTCTCCCCCGGTTTGGGGCAGAGAAAAATTGCCGTATCCTAGCTGTACCAGGCCCTTCCTCTTCAGGTTCGGGCAGAGGAGGACGCGCCTCCAATCCTCCCCACGTTTCTTGGTGTGTACCTTTATTTATACCTTAAGTATCAGATTAATGAATACATCTACTTGCCTCCCTCACTCAGGGTGACAGTAGAAATAACCCGAGAATGCCTTTTTGGTCATGGTTTGCCTCATGTCGCATTGTGTTAATTTTTACCAGCGTTCACTATAGCACCCCTGGAGAGCAGGTGGAGAGCTGTTGAAAACGAGGAAGCAAAGAGCAGCACTGGGGGCAGGAACGTTTTGCTGCCAGAGGTATTTCCTTCCTCTGGCTTTTTATTCAGTGGTGTATAATCCAAGCCAGCACAAAGTGGTGGTGGTGGCGGCATACAAACTACAGCTGTTGGTATGTAGCAAATGGGTTTGCTGTCATGGGTCGTGAGACAGCCAACAACCAGCCTGCTAAAGGCTGAGGTTCTGCACAGCTGTTGTGTAGAAAAGATAACACTGAAAACTTTAGAGAAGTGGCTAATCAGTGAGCAAGTTTTATTAAAAAAAATTGGTAGAATTATTTTTGTAGTATTTTAAAGTTACTTTCAATTTGCAGTTATCCTTTATTTACAGTGGTTTTTCCACTTTTCTCTTTGCTGTGTTTGTCTCTGTATTGCTAGCTTGAGCCACAAAGAGGGTATTGCACAAGGCATTGAGAATGAATTTGACCCACCCAGCTGGCGTCTAGAAAATTCAGTTAAAACCCAGTGTTAAACTTAACAGCATGCAATATATCCCACAGCTCCCCAGTAATGGGTGCTTCCTAAAATCCTTCAGCAATAGCTGCATTTTATTGGGTTAGAAGCTCCATTAACATCCCCCAAATCCAGCAGTTTCAGCATTCTTATGGTGTTTAACTGTCCAGGGGCTGAGCTGCAGAAGTGTTACTGTAGATTCAGGACTTAATCCATTCCACTGGAACAGAGAATGTAGCTATCACCCTACAAATATCTGCTTGCTTTCCCTTGGAGAAGTGTATAACCTCTTCTCACCTTACTGTTCTTTCTTTCACCTTGATGCTTTGCCCTAGTCCTTATTTTGCTACATGGTGAACTTTTGCAGCTCAGGTGGTTCAAGATGGGCCTCCACTCTCTGACTGATAAAGCTCTTCCATGATTGTGACCACAGGATTTTAGTCAAAGGCAAATCTTGACAGCACATGGACTGTTTGGGGTGTATGGGTAAATATCTTGTAAATATGGTAAAAGTTCCCCTTCAAAATTAAAAGAGCCTTTTTCCCCCCCTTTTTTCTTTTTTTCTTTTTTTTTTTTGGCTTTTTAGGCCAAATATTTGTAATTCCTATGAGGGATATCTCATTACTGGAGAAAATAAGAATCCTTCCCCAGACCTTAAAGGTAAAAATTAAGAGTTAGAAATTATCTGATCTGGAGAGCAGAATGAGAATAGCTCTCAGCCGTTTCTCCTATCCCAAAGGACGATTAAAGCCAACTGTTGTTGACAAACAAGCAATTTTTACCAGCTTCTCTGTTCCAAAAACAGGTTCTTCCTCTAATCTCAACTCTGCCATTAAGTTTCAACAAAGTTGTATGCTCTCTTTAGTAAAATTGCTGCAATACTCTTATTAATCTCACAGGATATAATCACGTCTTTTAATGTTCAAAAACAATTTAAGAATTTCAGCTGAATAATTTTACAAAAATTGAGTTTTATCAAAGATTGTGTTCATATAACCAATACTTCTCTCCCTCCTGCCCCCTCTCTCTTTACAGCATTAGCATTTTTAAAGGACAGGAAAGTCACAGTGAAAGTAGCTAAATTAAAACAATCTCTTAAATAAGGCCCATCTAAAGAAATTAACAAAAAAATTGAGTTGTGTGCCCTGATCACTTCTTCCCATCAGTCTGTGTTTGTAACCTCTCCCCTGTCAACTCCATCTGGATCTGTTTGAAAGCTACATTATGTTCTCCTCCTTTGTAGTGTTTGATCTGTGGGTTCCTTTTGCATGTTGAAACCCCTTCTAATTTCAGCTCCAAGTTCCAGATGTTGTTAATGACACATGCTCTGTGCAGGGCACATCTGTAAGGATT
This sequence comes from Buceros rhinoceros silvestris, assembly GCF_000710305.1. Lineage (NCBI taxonomy): Eukaryota > Metazoa > Chordata > Aves > Bucerotiformes > Bucerotidae > Buceros > Buceros rhinoceros. The sequence goes on along the minus strand of NW_010393738.1, from coordinate 2,821 downwards.
GCCTTTCAAAGGACCTTTTCACTTCTAGTAGAAACTGGCTTTGGCATCTTCTTTTTTTTTTTTTTTTCTTTTTTTTTGATAAAGAATTGTTTCCTGCTGGAGAATGGCTCTGCATGTTAGATGAAAGGACAAGCTGCTTGAAGGACAAAGCAAACCACTTTTTTCTTCACATTAGTTAAGGATCAATCATCAAAAGCTCTTCTCCATTACAAATCTGCGTCATAAGAAAGTGAATTAGGATAGTAATAGTAATTGTATTAGACTCTTTGAAGTGATGATATTCCATAGCAACTTCGCAACCAGTCTCATCGCAGTAGCATTGATCTGCCAGAAATTACTAGCTCTAATTCAACAGGGATCTCCACTCAGAGAGGAGTTATGATGTTAAGAACAGCACAAAACATCCCCACCTTATGCTGATACCTTTTCTCAGTGCAGGGCACTGAGGAAGCATTTGCCTTTTAAGATCAGTGGTATTTGTGGAGGAAAAGTAGCTATTGATCATCTAATCGTCTTAATTTGAAGCTTATTTATTACCATGCAAATGGGGGAAGGATGTTCTCCATGCTAGAATGCTATTCTTTGCAAAAAGTCCAGAGGCTGGGCAGCTGCATCTCCCTCAGCAGAGCTGAGAAATAAACTGATCCTTAGAGGCTTATGTTTTCCACAAAGCCACACTCTGCCCATGTCCCCCCACTGTATCCTAGTTGTCTAAATGGAAAAAAAGAAGCCCAAAACTTTCAGATTTCCGAAAGGCTGAAGCTGTGTACATTGAGAAGACAAAGTGCATCTCCCAAATAGCAAACTATTGAGCCAAAGCTACCTTTTAACTACAGAAGAGCTACCTGCTGCTTTCTTTGACCATCAGTTAGTAATCTTTATCCAGCTCATTCGTACTGTCCTTCTCACTATGTTTATATGTGGAGTGATGCTGACACTTGTCCTTGTCCTCATTGGTGAATGTCAAGATAAGGAAAGCAGGGAGGAACTTCTTTGCTCATATGTCTGTGCCAGCATATTGGATTGGTCCATGGTTTTCCGATTTTAATGAGACTGGAACTCAGCCCAGACTCAGTCACTGCAGTGAATTCAGATGATTTTCCTTTCCTGCATATATTTTATTTTCTATAAGCCAGGAAAGTAGTTTAAATTGTATCCAGTCATGCGACAGAATAATTTTATTCATGTGAAACTTTCTCAGTTAGAGATGGGTGTGGAGACACCAAGTTTGATTTGTCATTCTTTCCATTTAGACCTTTAAGAAAGGAGATTTGGATATCGTGGCCTGCATCTGCCTTTCATATGGGTCCTAAGCTAAGCCTTCCTATCGGAACTCTGCTGAATGTCAGCAGTTCAAAACTGGAACTGAACTTTCTGACAAGAACTCTTCTCCAGCAAAACCCTCCTGAAGAAGTATTGCAGATCTTCAGCTGTTCCTACAAGCAGTGGACAGTATATTGTCTTTGCATAAGACAAAACAGTTCCTGTCAGTTTTAGGATCCTTAAAGAACAACTAACAATAGCAGTGCCGAACGCTTTCCCTTTCAGAGTCAGTGTGAACTTCCACTATTTTATCTCGTGCTCCTGCTGTTTTCCATTCAGGCTGCATCCCGTGAGCAGCATTCGGAACACACAGCAAAGCCAAGTAATGACCTGTCAGCAGTGGCTTCATACCGAACAGAAGTACCGGGGCATAAACCAAGAGCCTTGGTATGCTCATGCAATGTTGAACTTCAGTGAGTTAGGCCAGTGCAGGAGAGTGAGCAGGGAATTTTCTTCCTAATTAAAAAGAAATATATTGTAAACACTGAAAGCATAAGGCAGGATCAAGAAACTACAAAATATTTCTTGGATAGTGGTTTCATTGCATCGGCAAGGTTTTGTATTCAGAGAATTTAAAAGAAATAGGTATATTTAGTGCTTATTGCTTTATTTTTTTCTATGATTTTCTCTCCTTTATAAATTGAGAACACAAAAATGAAAAATTTTACTGGAAGGAATACATAGAATATATGATACGAATGTTATAATGTATGAAAGCAGGAGAAACGGGAATTATTGCCTGCTTTCTGAGGTTTTTCAATTTAAATCATTTCATTTCCTTTTTCTTAAAGGTTCTTTTCTGCCAGGTTCTTTTCTCTCAGGTTCTGCTGCCTCCTCCGCTAACTTCTTATGACTATCAGTAGAACCATTTACTCCAAAGGACTTTTTAGGCAATTAAGTTGTGTTTAAAGGCGTTGTTGGTTTAAGATGAAAATGGTCAGCAGCTGCTAGAAACAAGTCCTTACGCCTTTATTAGAATGCATAATTAATCTTCAAACTTGATGAGAAGGGAAATATTAATTGGGTTATTTTTCTGCCAGGTCCTAAGTGGCTTCATTTTGTCTAAATCAAAGTAATTAAAAAGGACTAAAAATGTAAAGTTGATGCAGTAGAGAACTGCATCTAGGCAATTCTGGTCTGCCAAGTGAATGGATTTCAAGCAGGAAGAGCATTCTCTTTGAAAGCCAAGAAAATATTACTTTTTGGAATTGAGAGGGTTTTTTCTTACCTTTTGAATGGCAGGTTTTTCAAGTTTCCTACCAGATGCTGTTGTTAGAGTCCTGACTCGTTCAAAGTCAGTCTTGGTACTGATGCCAGATCAGGCTGGAAGGACTTAGTGCAATTCAAGTTTGATAGAAATTAATTCCTGCCAGCTGTGTTTTGTGTGTTAGGGCTCTGCACAAATAAGCATAAATCTCTTAGATTCTTCAGTAGAAGTACGTATGCTTCCTTGCAGCTTTAAATGTGGAACCTGGGAGCAAAATTATATTATATTATA
>NW_010393737.1:86726-95402 GCF_000710305.1 Buceros rhinoceros silvestris | reverse complement strand
TTATGCATCGGTTTTAATAGATTGTGTCACACATCTGAAGTTGTAGGGGTTTGATATAAACCCACCCTGCAGTAATTATGAGTGTAAAATACATTTGGGGGGAAACATTTTGCAGCCTTGCCAAGACTAACAGCTTACAAATAAAGCCCCGTTCCTGCTCTGGCCCCGGGCTGCGCCCTGGAGGATTTGCACATGCATTTGAAATGAAACAACCCTCCTATCTCCTAATGTTTACTAGGGAGGACAAAACCCCAAACGCTTCCTTCCCTAGGTCCGTCCGTAAATAGGCTCCTGGCACCGGGCAGTTCGCAGGCGGGCAGGGACTGCCGGTCTTTGATGGGAAACAGCGCAAGCGTTTTAAGCAAGAAGTTGGCTGCTAGAATTAGTTGTTGTCTTGTTTTTCCGGCTGGAGCTGCTGTTTGCGAGCCAGGGCCACTGGAGCAGTCCCGCCGTCTGCGCTGCAAACGAGGATCCGAACGGCAGCTCCCCCTGTATTACACCGGCACGGCGAGAGAAGGCAGGGGAGAGGGAAGGAGAGACGGGGGGAAACGGGGAGAGGAACGGAGCGCTGCCGACAAGGACCTAAAACTGAGAGAAACTCAATGGGAGGGAGGAAAAGAAAAGGATGGAAGTGAGACAGAGGAGAGGTGAAGGGGAGAGGACAGAGGGGATTAGAGGAGGACAGAGAGAGAGAAATGAGCCCAAGGCAGGCGAGCTGAGCTGGGAGCAGAGGAAGGGCCGGTGGGGCTGGGCAGGGGGAGACTGGAGAAACGCCGGGGAGGGAAGAGCAGAGGTGGCTGCGAGCAGGGTGGGAAATGCAGCTGGAGAGAGACAGGCAAAGCGGCAGCAGGGTTTGGGTAAGATAGCAGGGAAACACGAGTGCATTCCCACCTGACGAGTGTATGGGATTCTAGCACTTGCATCCCCCAGGAGGAAAAATACACTCTCAGGGGCTTCTCAACAGGCTGCTGGGTGCTGCTGTGCCCTGTGTGCTGCTGAAGACTGGGCTGGTCTCTTCCAGGGAATGCCTGTGGCTACCGGCTGTGGTTAGGCATCGCAGTGAAGGTCCCAGTAGTCCCAGCAGTGAGGATGTGAGTGTCTCCATCAAAGGATGATGTTTCTTAAAATATGTTGAGCTTCATAGGAGATGCTCAGAGATGCTCCATCCAGACTGGACCAGGGTGACCAGGGTCCAACATGTTGACAGCAATGTGCGCAGCTCTCTTTCCCGCTTTGTAGCCTGTAATGAGTAGCCACGTCCGATGCAGGAGATGGATTCTGTACACTGAACCGTGTTCCAAACATGGTCTGTTGGCTCTCATGGCATTCATAGGAACTTTCAAAGGGATTTACAAAAGAAAATAAAGAAAACCAAGTTTACAGCCAGTCAGCTCACGTGCAGCCATATTTTTAGGGATGTGCAATGAGAAAGATAAAAACTACAGGTAGAAAATATACCACAGTGAGAAAGAACTGGTGCTTGAGGGCAGGACCACTCTTTCGTGCTCAAGTGCCCTGGCAGATCTCTCATTCCCTCACATGTACCATTTTTGTCTTGTGTATAGCAACATCCCATCTTAGTTTTCTCTCTGCAGGGTGAGGTTTTTCCAAGCTTGCCGGTGTGGTTTCACAGTTACTCAGAGCTCAGGATCTGTTTTAGGGATGCTCATCCAGTGAACAGAAGTAGCGTGAGGACATGGAGCACTCAAACCTTTCTGTGCCTTATTTTTGAGGTTCAAGGAGGACTTCAGTGACACCCAGGAATGAATTCCCATGAGACCTCTCTTGTTTCTAGTGCTGCATGCACTGCAGCTGAGTTGTGGCCATTTTAAATAGAAACGTGAGCATGTGCATCAACACACTTCTTACAAAATGAACGTCTCTTTAAATAGAAAGTGACCTGTTTGTTGCAATGTTGTTCAGTGGCCAGTTTCTGAGTTTCTGGCAGATTAATACCTTGTTTCCCAATATATTAAACTGCCTTCCTTCCCAATAGGAAATGAAGGATTTCTACGAGGCTGCCAAATCCTCCCTGCCCCAGTTCCATTGCTTCCCCACAGTCTTTGCTGTTGGAGGAGGAGGGGAAGAAAAAAAAAAAAGGAAAGAAAAAGGAGAGGGGAGTCTGATCAACTAAGCACAGAGCAGGAGCTGAGGTTGTTTTTTCTGGCCCACACAGTGTTGCTGGTGCATTTGCTGCTTCCTTGAAAGGCCAGTGGAGGGGAAAAAAAAGAGATTAAGGTCATCAAGATAATACAAAGAATATTCAAACTGGAAGCAGAGGGGAAATATAGAAGGTCTGTTTTTCCAATAGTAAGTAATCAGAGTACAGGAGGATGTAATTTGCAGATTAGGAAAATGAACAAAGACTATAAAATTAACTTTATGACAGAGAGGAGAACAGTCCATTTGAAGGAGGAATAAACCAACCTCCATAAAGCTTTATGGCTGATACAATCAGTATGTTGGTTTAAACTAAATAGGAAATATCAACAAATAATCAACCATGGGGCAGTCTTCAAGCACGGGCTGTGTTGTAATTGAGATTAGATGTGACACACAACCCAAGGCTGGGATTTCAGGGCAGTGAAACCTCCACAGATTCCCAGTCCTGGCCGTGCAGGTGGGGAGCAGGAGGGGAGTGCTTATGTGCACCCAGCCTGTTGCAGACAGCTGTCAGTCATCCCTCCTCTCTTCCGCTGGTGACTTCTCTCCAAGCAAACAAAGCCCAACCCTGTAAATGTTCTTCCTCCACAATGAAATCAAATTGTCTCTTACACTCACGGCAGCCCAGGAGCAGCTCAGTGGGTGGATCAGAAACAAAAGCTTTTAATTAGCAAGGGGACTGCAAGTTAGTTACAGAGCAGGTTGCTATAACAGAGACCCCTGCATCTCAGTGATAGAAACTGTGCTCAGCTCTGTGCAGAAGAAACCATAGACATCTCCAAGGAAAAGGTCTCATTTTCCTCACAAGAGGAGCTGTCCTCTTCTCTTGAATCAGTAGGCACTGAGCTCCTGGTCTGGTCCGAAAGAATGATGCTGTCAAACTGGAGCAGAGAGATTTTTCTTGCATGATTTTCTATTTCATCCTAATTTTTATTCGCTTTTCTGTCATTCTTGTTTCTCCTTCAGCTGTTTTTTTTTTTTAAGGTGAAAAGAGGAGAAGGGAGGAGGGTGGTGCATTCTGTTGTTTGTGTTACTCACGCCTGTAAATAACATTTCCAGTAGCCTGTGAGCCTATGACAAGTTTTATAGGACTCAAATGCAAGCCCTCTGAGGAGCTGTAACTCCAGAGCCATGTTCTCCAAAGGACAATTCTCTTATGTCTCTTTGCTATTCCATTTTCTAGCAGAGAGGAAAAAAATACAAGGCAAATAAACAAATATATCCAAAAAAGGCAAGTGAGGGCCTGATTGTCCTCTTGTGAAATTCAAGCTAAATAATTAGGAGTAGCTCCAAAGGTTTTAATGAAGTTGCCTGGATGTAAAACTGCTGTAAACTCAGGAATAAATCTCCCAGGCTGCTTGAAAACGAGGAAAAGCAAGTTTGCTCAGGAAACAAGTTTGCTCAAGAATGGAATTCTCCTCATTTGTGTGACACAGATCCCACAAGATAGTCAAATTGAAACAGTTTTTCTTTTTCTTTTAAAGTGGCTGATCATGAGTCTCTGTGACAGTGCCATTCCTGGGGTCTACATACTCTCTTCAGAAACAGAGAGCAAAATGCTTGGGGAAGGCCAAGTGGCCTCAATAAAATTCAAATAGACTCGAACAGTTGTTCAACAATACCAAACAAAAGTATAACATCCTGAAGAGTTACATAGTTCATTTGGTAAGAATGAGAAAGGACATTTTTTTCAATTTGTTTTACATTTTATTATCCCTAGAGTTTTTACTTAGGTGTTAAAAGCACAAAGTGTTAAAAGCTTTGTGTGAACTTCTGTTTTCTTGAAAGTTCAGATTTGGTCTTTGCAAAGTATTTGTCTTCAACTTCGTGAGTTGACCCAATCGAAATTCAGGCAAAATGTTTCCCTTACATATTTTGAATTTCCCCATTAGAAAATAAAATGTCAAATAACCACTCAGCAAGCTCTGTGAAATTCTATTCATGTATCAGAAAAAAAAGTACAAAAATAACGTGCCTTTGAAAAAGTGCAATCTGCTTTCATTGTGCAAAACTTGCAGCAGTAGTGGGACTACATTTAGAATGAAGAATGTGATCTTGTCCCATTGAAGTCTCAGTAAAAAATTCAGAGCCGCTTTCTCAGTAGAGATTTTGAAGCTTTGCTAGTTGTGTTTCATTAAACACGCCCTTGTCACGTGGCCCTACATCTTACTCCTTTAGTGGGTCGTCCTGCCCCTTGTGATTAGCAGGCCGAAGTGGTTTGATACATTTGTCAAAAAGAGTGTCTTTTGTGAGACAAAATAAAACGAACTCTCTGATATGTGAGAAGTTAAATACTTTTAGACTGGCTTGGCGTGGGATCTTACTTCTGCTAAGATGTGTTTTCAGGTGGAATCAGCAGTCGTAGACCTTAAAGGCAAAAGCAAGATTTCAAAGCAGGTTTATGCCCTTGAACACTTCTAAAAAGTGTGTGTGTGTGTGTTTACACACATATATCATTGCATTTATAGTACCATGCTGTAACTATCTGCGATACTCCAGCTGCAACGCATCTGAATGCCATGCGGTCTTCAGTGCTGTTCACCTTCATAGCTCCCCTGGGAGTTAAGAAAGTGCTATTTTTCCTATTTTACAGATGGGGAATTGAGAGGATCATGGGCAAGTAGGAAGATTGTGACAGCGTGAGGCATTAAACACAACTTTTCCATGACAAAAACTGCAGATAATTGAGTCTACTGGTCATGACCATTGAGTTTCCTCAGTTTGAGGCAGGAAGGGAAATTTAAAAGGCGAAAGAAGTCCCAGGAAATCTCAAAGTTCACCTGCAAGGAGCAGGCTCCTCAAAATGAATAGCAGCGTCAGGTGCCCCAAACCCAGCACTCCCTTACTGTGAATGAGCCATCCAAGGGGTGCAGGGAGCATGCAGTCATAGAGGAGGGAAAAGAGGGGCTCCCTGGTGTACCAGAAGGCAGGATCTTACCTTGTTTTATAACCTGACAGTTCTGCTGACCTCAAGAAGTGCTGATGTTCATGTGGAAGAGCACATTTATGTGGTTTGTAGCTCTCCATCTAGCCTACCAGGCATGCACCAGGCACTTCAAGGGGCCATTCCCTTGCCTACATGTGGACACTTCCCAGCCGGAGCAGCTATTAACATTGACCATGCTGCGAGACGTGAGGAGCCAGCGAGGTGTTTACTTAATGCTGGGCAGGACGTTTTTGCACCATCTTCAGTGCAGCAGCATGAGCCTCACTGGTGCTCGGTGCCTGGCTGTGCAGGAGGGTGAGCAGTGGGTTGAGGTGCTGTGGGGACACAGGACAAACCGAGGGTTCCCACACCAGGAGCCTGCAGGCTGGATTCCTTCTCTCTGGCTTTAAGATATATAGCCATTGCTAATTTTTCGAATCTTTCCCAGACTATTATTTCCACTTCAAACAGAACAAATCTGAATTGTTTGTGTGGAAATATACACAAACTCGGGCCTTCCACCCTGCTGAGATTTTTGCCTCGTTTGACAGCATAATGATGCTCTCCTGTTTTGAATGAACCTTAACAAACCCCTCTTGATTTAGCCTCTGCTCATACTGTGTTTAGAGCTCTGGCTACGCTGAGTTAGATACTGACTTGCAAGACAAGTTTTCCCACTGTAGAAGCCTCTAAAAGGATGAAGAAGGTGGGTTAGCACCAATCCTCCCCACTAACGTTGCTGTTGCCGTCCCCAGTGACCTGATGTTGCGTACGGATGTTACACACGTGATGGAGCAGTGCCTGTCAGAGCTGAGTCAGCACAACTGATTGCCTGCAGTCAGGCTTCATTTCCTGCAGCTGGAGTGGCATTGCAGCCCTTTGTGGCTGGTGCAGGTGACCTAACTAAGAGCATAGTTCTTTTGAGGACCTAAGGTGGGACCCTGCCCATCCTGGGCTCCATGCTGGCCCTGGGTGCTGCTGTGTGTGTGGGGTGGCCCAGTGGGGAGAATGAATCCCCCTTTTCTGTTTTGAGGTTCACACCACCATGGGTAAGGGTCTCTGCTTCCTCTGCCCAGCCCCGTTACCTTTGTTTTGTGTCCTGACAAGCTAAACCGTGACAGTCTAACCCCTCAGTTTTGTTTGCATTGTAGTCACATTATCTCTGAACCTTCGAGGGGATGAGTTTGCAAATAAGCAGATGCTGCTGTTTCTGCTCTTACTTGCTACTTTTGGAGGATGCAGGCAGTGATCTGAGGCTGTAAAAGGGGGGAGCTGGGTTGTTACTGGTTGCCTGGAGCCCAGGCAGGCAGCGCTCATTGCAGCACGCAGTACGACAATTCATAAAGTGTGACGCTCGTGTCGGCGGGACACTGCTGTGAGCCTGTTTTACTCCGTGATAGAAACTACATCTGTCAGGATTCACCTCCTTGTCGCCAGGCCCATCGGACAAACACGGAGGGTAAACTCATAATATGCAGGGGATAGGATTGGCTCCGCAACGCCTGCACCCCAAGCCTTGTTTGCAGATTATCTCCTGGAGGAGTTAGTGCTGCAGAGACTCTCTGTGCAGCCTGGGTTACACAGAGCGTAATCCTGCAGGGTGCTGGGTTGGACATCATCTTCTAAACCTCCCTGGGAACCAGTCAGAGCTGCACTTTCTCCAGGCTTGAAAGGAAAAACCCACTGTGTATTTCAAAGCCAAGATTTTAGGAACAAAACTGACCCTTTTAATTGCATTTTTCACTTAGGAATGTGAAAGAATCACTGTGAACCTTGAAAGTTTGATATGTACCAGACCAGTAAATAGATTTGGCTTTGTTTTTTTAATGTTTTGCATACTTTGTTTTTCAAACTTTCACCAGCTCTGCTTTGTTTCAGTTAATGAAATTCTTCTATTGCAGCACTGGGACTTTTAAAGCATTTTCGTAACCTCCTGTCTTGGTCTCCAAGGTATAAACATTATTTTATAATTAGCCTTCACAACTATGTTATACATTTGAAAAGGAGGAAAAAAAATGTTTTTCCCCCATTTTTATATAGGGGAATTACAGTTTCTATCTGGGGACTGAAAGAATGTGTGTGTATGCGCGCGCAGAGGAGAGAGAGATTCAATCTGTCGAAATTTCATCTCCTGCCAGTTACACATGAAATCATCGTTTGGGAGAGAGAGTGGGAAATTACTGAATGCATTAGAAAAATCCTCACTCCATCCTTAATGAAACTGCTTTAAAATATGGTGGGAGAGGGAAGACTTCGGGACATTTGTGTTCTACCAAAACAGCACAGGGAAAGAACATTGACTTTTCGCCCCGTTATGTAACTTGGCATCAGGCTCTCGCTAGATGATGCTGATGGGAACTAATTTCTCTCTTGGACTTATTCCTGCCAATCCCCTATGGTGTTTTCTTATGGCAACTTCATATCAGAATAAAGCTGTCACCAAGGTAACCACATGTGCATATGCACAATCAATCATGTACATGCACAGTGTAATTAAGTCCAAGTGTAAATAATAGTATTCACCATCGTGTACAGTACTCGAGCGATGCTGCTTAAGGAGCCCTCACAATGTGGCTTTGGTAGAAGGTTAGCCTCACAGTTTTACAAGATGGGGAAACGGAGTCACGGAGAGGACAGGGTGAGCCTTCCAGGCACAGGGAGAGGCAATGCATCAGGCAGAGCAGGGGAACTCAGTTTTCTGTGGTGTGTGGAGAGCACCCATCCTGTTCCTTAGGCACAACTTATTAATGCAGTCACTGATCTCTAAGTTCAGGTCCTTTGAAGTACTTCTGCCAGGTTTTCTCTTATCAAAATGCTTTAAATTTAAAGGTTTTTGTGTGTGTATTAGTTGTAGACAGAAAAGCTTCTCCTCCACCCAGCCTGGGACGGGTGCATATGGGCTTACGCAAGGAACCTCCCCTTGACTTCAGTAAAATTTGGATCTGGTCCCAACAATCACTCCAGCCTTTGCAGCAGGGAGCAGCCCCACATGAAAGGAAGCTGCCTTGAATCACTCTTGAAGTGGTAGCTTTCCTTTGCTGTAATAAATTTTAGGATGTTTTCAACAGAGAGAATAAATCTATAGGAGAGAGATGGCTTAATGGATTTTGAATTTTCTAATAAGGAACGTGCCAAGTCTTTCCCAATAGAAATGTCCCCTTGAATCTTTTGCTCAGGTGTTTGACACATGCTGGAATTACAGTGAATTTCCAAAGGTTTGTGGTTGGTTTTTTCCTGTGGAGAAAAATGCTCAGCCGAAGCCTAACCTAGAGGGAAGCTTTTACAGATAAAAGTGTGATCCAAGGAAGGGGAATATGTGGAAATCCAGTGGTTAATTTCTGTTTTCAGCAATTTCGTAGAAAAGAATACATGTGAGCATGGAAAAATATTAGTCGATTTTCTTCGAAAGCCTCCAAAAAGATTTGTCTGAAGCATGCATTTAAATGGGAAGGATACAGGTGTTTTCAGAACTCTTCCAGCCTACGAGCAGGCCTGGGGCAAACCTGAGTGTACCGTATAATGTAACGAGAAACATTCCTCCATGCTTCAGCAGGGAAATGCACATAGGCTGACTCCCTCTTTTGAGG
>NW_010393737.1:76961-86662 GCF_000710305.1 Buceros rhinoceros silvestris | reverse complement strand
AAATAGGCTCATTTCCTCTTTTGAGGAGCACTTTAGATAAGGCACTCCTGGAGCAAAGCAACCTGTTTGGTGTCTTCCCTGCCTGGAATAGAAGAGAGAGAAGCCTGGAATAGAAGAGCAGAGAAGTGGCACAGTGTGAGGATGAGCCTGCCGGTGTGGAGGGTGCTACGGCCAATTCTCCCTGCCCTCTGCACAACTCACCTGCAAGATTTATTGGGTACCAGTCTTGCACCGCTCCCTCTTCCCCTCTCCCTTTCTCTCTGCCAGCGCCCTGGCAGGCTTGTATTGAGCTGCTGTCATTTGGGAACTGCTGAAACTCGAAAATAAAGTTGCCCAAGTGAGAAGCGCGGCAGAGACCTGCACTCCCAGAGAGTTCTGCCTGTTGCGGAGTAAAGCTTCTGTGCTTTGCTGGAGCCCGTCTGCATCCTGTTCCCCCTCCTCTGCCCTCCCCATAGCTTTCAAGGCAAGGCTCTGAAATATATTTTGATTTCATTTTGCAAGTAGTCTGCTAAAAACATTTCTTTCCAGCCTTTTCTCCAAGTTTGTTTTCTTTGCTAGTTCAGCTTGTAGAAGAAACAGCTACTTTCTTTTTTTTCTGTACCCATTAAGAATAATATTTTTTCAGAAGTTTAGGCAGAATCCAATAGCATGTACTTCACTGTGAGAGCAAAAATGGGAAGGGAGCTCTGCTGAAAAAGCTAGCCCCAGTTATGACTGCTAAGCTATGCAGCAAATAATTAGGGCTAGCACAGAAATTCAGTGCCAGTTGGGTGACAAAATTATCTTCCCACCAAAGAAAATCCCAGGTGAAAATAAGGTTATATTAATTGCTATGTTTTTTCAAAAGGTTTACAAAGATTTGTCCCTTCACTGCTCACCAAATAGTTTTAATAACTTTTGGAAAATAACAATTGTGATCAATTCTTGGTTTTGCCTTTGTTTGTTTGTTTGTTTTGTTATTAGTTTTGTATAATCCGTGACCGTGGAAATCAAAGTAATTAATAAGTTTCTTAAAGCTCCAGCTATCATGGAAATGCCCGCTTTTGTGGCAAAGCAGAAAATATACTCGCAGGGGGAAGAACTCTGGTTAATCCTTGTGCAGCCTTAAATAAAAGCAGAAGAGGATTCTAAATATTTTTCATGATGGTTTTTTAAGCAAAGCTCATCAGATTTGAGGACCTGATTCCTGAAGACTTGATCTTGACAATGCAGCTTGATTGTGTTACGATTTCTGTCTAATTGAGCAGAAAAAATGCTAGACTTGAATTCAGCTTGCCTAACTACATGTTGATGTCATTCATCAAAGAAAAGTACTGACTGGCTATTTAGGGTTGCTCAGTTCAGTTTACAGAGCAGCCCTTCTATTTTTAAAAGTTAAAATATTTTTCATATTGCTTTAAAAATAAACTGACCAACCAGTAACCAACCAACAAACCGTATCTAATTTATAAAGGCATTTCAAAGAACTAAAAGAAAATGATAAGCTAAATGTTCCCTTACATAAAATAAATCTTTTTAGTGAAAGTTTCCGGCTGCATCTGAAATATAGGAAAATAAAAATTATCACTGGCATTCACAAGCCAATTATTGAACTCAATGGCACAATTCTGAATTTCCACTGATTTAATTAAGAGCAACATTTGGCCCTAGCTAGGAGCAATAATAACTGGTTCTTCATTAGGTGTTTTCAAGGTAATTTCTTAAGGGAAAAGATAGATGCTTCTAAATCTGTCATTTGGTGAACTGTTCCGGGTAATATACTAGAGCCATTGATTAGTGTAATATGGGAAAAAGCAAAGCCTGATCGATCATCCATTGCAGTCAATGGGTGTCTTTGATTAAGTCCAAAAAGAGCAATATGAAATCACGGTAATTCCAAGCGATATAGAGGCGCGCTCTTGGCTTGCATCCCTAATGCCACTTAAGAGTCTGTCGGTACCTAATCTGGACTTCCTGGGGAGCAGCAATTCCATCTCATGGTGGCTTTCAAGGTTGCAACATTTTCCTTTTGTTCTACAGAGGAATGAAAACCAGACCAGTTAGAGTCATGTGCACATAACCAGGTTTTGTTGAGGCAATTCTTGGCAGCTGCTAAAGGTCAGAGGGGTTTATTTCATGGGAATGTGGAGGAGAAGATCCCTCCCAGGTCAAATCTCTGCTTATCATGGGGCACCAAGTTTTGAAGTCTTGGTCTTCACCAATCCAAAGGTGACTTGGAGCTCAGAAACCCCCAGAAATGTGTCTCCAGGAGACATTTTGGCTTCTGTGCCAGTGTTGACTCCATACACCTCATTTTGCAGTGTCGTGACTGGCTTCTTCCTTGAACCCTCCTGAGTGCTGGGGCCCCCAATAAGGCTGTGTGTGGTCACAGCAGGCGTTAGGACATCCTCACAGGATGGGATGGGACCGCTGCGAGCTATTGCCTATGCACTCCGGGCGGTGATGAGGCTCATTAGTTACATAATTAGTTTATTCAACAAAACTTCAAAAATAATTAACCTGGCTGTTTGCTACCACCTTTCCTGGGTTCAGACTGCTTTGTTTTCCATGAGCACTTGTATTAATGTCATTATCCCTTCAACCAGTGGGTAAGTCATGCTTTTGTCTTATGTGCCAGTGGACCTACTTTTTCACAGAGAACATAGGCACCATAAGCGCTTACAGGTATTTACAAAACACTTAATTAGGTGCCTGATTTCCTTAGCTGTTTAGGATTACGCACTTGCCAAGTAGGTTTTGTATGTCCTACTGCATCCTTGACTACCTAAAGACCTTTATAAACTGGCTCCATAAGCTTTTGATCTGGTGTCTGTGTTTTTCTCTTAAGTACAAAATGTTCTTTTCTACTGAGGCATTGGCATGTGCTAACTATCTCTACGGATGTTGTGTTATGAGGAGGGGAGGGAAATGGCCAGTAACAATGATTTGTCTTGCTGATTGTTTTTTTTTTTCCCCCCACATAATTTAAATCAAAATATCTAAACCTCAGACCTGAAACCAACTTCACAGTCTTACTTTGTATGTAAAAATATTCCATTTAAATCAGCAGTAAAGCTAACATGAAAGTGCCAATAAATAATATATGCAAAGAGTTTTTTTATCAATATATAAAGAAATGTGGAGTTGTGAAGCTGCTGAAAACAAGCATTAGGAAATGTAATGAAGCAAGAATTAGAACAGCATAGTTCCTCTGGCCATTATAAATGAGAACGCCAGGTACCTGGAGAACAGGAAAACTGATGAGTACAGTCTGTTCAGGAGAGAAGGAGGAAAATTTCCCCCAGGAACACATTTCAAATTACTTATTTATGAACTGATGAACTGGGAGGCCACCTATAGAGAGACAGAAGCAAGCAGTCTGCTGCAGACAGCTACAGAACTCCAGCTAATTGTGCTGCTGTTTTCTGTTATAACTCCTGCTCTCCAGCTGGGCTTCGGAGGCAGGAAATTTAGGCATTGACTAGAAGTTGCGCTTTCCCTCCTTCTTGTCGGCATAAATATATACATGTATATTTTAATCTGCTGGAATAATTCAGCGAAGGCCTGGGAAAACAGCTGCTGCCTTTGTCGTGGCAGCGTTGGGGAGTTTGAGGGGTAGGGCTTCCACGGGAAAAGTTTCTAAGCCTGGGCTCATCCCTTGGCAAAGGTCACTCCAAAATTTGGAGATATATGGCCTGATATTGAAAATGTGGAGCAAACCCTTGACTTTATTCTTTGGATGTCACCGTCAGGATATTAACTACACATAAACGGAAGTAGAAATGTACATACGTATGTAACAACTGAAGACAACATGTATTAAATGTGTAAATGCATGGCTGTGTGCATACAGATATACTTCATATAGATTTTCTTTGTAAATCCCCACTGGCAAATATTCTTTTCTTTGTCCCTGCTCTGTCCATGTATGCACAAGCATCAAAATGTTATTTCATTTATGCTGGTATCAGTACAGAATGGCTCCAGTTTCCTCCATAATACAGAACTCAGAATGTAGCCCAAGTTATAAGAATTGTTTAAGCATATCAGAAAAGAAAAGAATAGCTTTAGGTACTTATTAACATGATATAACAAGGCAGAGAAGAGATAGTTAATTTACTGTAAATATTCAGTGGTAGACAATTAACTTCAGTAGACCTCATATCAGTCGAAACACAGGAGCTCCTTACAGAGAATTCAGTTTATCAGCTTAGAAAACAGAATTTAGGTGCGTGGCTTGTAGGAAGTAGAGACCTTTATCAGAGGACTGTGAGGCTCCAGGATCAGTTGTGTGGTTTGACAGTCCCAGCCTGTGTTGTGATTTGGCATGTGAGCTTTACCTGGTGGTATCCAGCTATTTCACTTATGGCCCACTAAAACTCCCACAACGGATGGATCACAAGACGTGACATGTCCAGCCTGCCTTGAGGTCAAATATAGAAGTGAAAAGACCAATGGACTAGGGAACAATAAGCACAAGACAATATTTGCCTCCAGTAGGAAAGCAAACTCGATTGTCCTCGATGAAAATCAGACCGAACGTCTTGCTACTTTATCACTAGAGTGAGGGTGAGGGTGCTGTCTTCAGGGACCAGATGACTGAAGGGTTGGTGGGTGTGTACTGGGACCTTAGACTGTTCCTGGCATTCATGGGATGGCCAGCACAGGTCACAGAGCACTGGTACAATGCCCTGCCTACATGAACTGCCTCCTAAGGAGGTGTTTGCTGAATTCAGCACTGGCTGCTGCTTTCGAATGCAGCTGATTCAGGGCGCACTGCATTTAGCCCTCTGCAAAATGATTAAGGCAAAGAGTAAAGGGGTGAGAGACATGTCTGAAAGAGGAGGATGCAATCATTTGCCGTGTACAGGGTAATAAGGTGTGCTTGGTGAATGCTGAAAGCTGGTACCTTAAAGAGCTTTAGAAGGAATATCAAAGATGCAAACCTGTGTGGTTTCAGTGGGAGCTGGGAGTGCTCTGATACAGCACAGAGGCTTTATTCCTTTCTCCTTTCCTGTAGGTACATTGGCAAGCCAACGTAGAGAAAATGTGCAATGCTGTTGCTGATACTGCATGTGCTCCATGAACAGAGAATTCAGTTTTCCGTGCTGTCATTTATTGTAACCTGCTAATAAGAATGGGACTGGAGTGACACAGTGCTCTTCATTAAGTTAGACACCAAGAATATTTAACAGTTTACTGCAGTAGGACCTAGGAAAAAACTATTAACCCCAATAAAACCCCTGTAAGGATGTGCAGAGATAAAAGGGAACTTCAAGAAAGTGGGAATTTTTACAGCAGCGAGACAGAGAGAGAAGGGCATCAAGATTTATTGCAAATTACTCTAGTAACAAGAAGCTCGAACATTAGCTATTTTTTATTTGCTTCTTTTATCAAAAAGCTGAATTTTAAATAATCAAAGAATCAGTGATGATATTAACATCACTTCAATGAGGAAACTTAAATACTTTCATTTTCTTAAAAAAAAATATTCCTTCTGCTGAAATGAATATGTAACAGTGTCACACCTCAGTGAAACTTTCTTCTTTAAGTATTCAGAACATTTTGTGAGGCTGATCAATTGGGATTTTTTTTTTTTAATACCCGACTTGGTTACACTGGCAGGTATTCACGAGTGACAATTATTTCAACATTAATTTGATAGCTCCCGACAGCCTCAGAGATGGGATAGAATCACCTGGAAGCTGGCATTTTGCGTTGTACCACTCTGTCTATATAGTAACTGTCATCTCCATTCAATATGGTAAATGCTATCTGCATACAGGCTTCTAAAAAGTTATAATTTCTTCTAAGTGATTGAAACTCATATATCTCTCTCTCTTTTTCTCTCCCTTTTCAAGCTACACCTGAGAGGTAGCAATGATGACAGGCTGGTTTAACGCAGCTCTTGCCGAGATTAAGTAGTTGTCAGACAGATATCATTGGAGACTAAAGGATTGCTTTTGGAAGTCATTCTGAATTGCTAACTAACCGGGAGCTTGTTCCTAGACGGGTGTCGATTCCTTTGTTTCCAGGGATTGACACATCCGCAATAACAATGGAGCATGCACTCCTTGCCTGATACGTGATTTGTGCTGGTCATCTTCCGGGCTGGAGAAGGGGATCTAATGAATGCCCCTTTCACCACTGATTTGCAAAAGCAGAAGACGCCCAGAGCTGCTATTTTTGGACCACTGGCTTAAGAAATTTGATTATTTATAGTGAGGTGCAAACATTTGCAGCAATACTGCTCGTTTGTTAGAACAGAGTTACATATTGGATGAATCTATGTGAAGGTTCAACAATAATCTATCCACTGTCAGCGTTGCCAGTTTTTAAGCAGGCTGTTTGGGAGGAATGTGTGTGTAACTGCCTGTTGTATTCTGCTCACCTCCCGTTTCATATACATCCAGTGACAGACAGCCCCCAATGAACAGGGACTAGCTGAGGCTGACAGGTCAGCTGTAACACAACAAGTTGTCACTGTCATGGGAACATGGCAAGTGAAAAGTAGATGAAGTTGCCTAGAGGATGTTTTCATCAATTTGGTGCTATATACAAGCTAATAAATCTGCAGACACTCTCGTATCACTATACACTATGTGTGTGAGAGAAAATGACTGAGCTTTGGCTGGGCTGGCATTTACTGGACCAGCTGCAGTATCCACTGGAGCTAATAGTGTGAATGGTTTAACCCCTTTCAGTCCCCTCCTTTCCTAACAAAGGATTTCCCATGGGACTTCAGACTGAAAAGTTTATTTTTAAGCATGGGAGAGAGATTGACTTTCCAGAGACCTTTGGGAGTTGCAGGGGGTTGCTTCCCCAGCAGATGATGAGTTTGGTGGGAGGTGAGGGGGTGGCTCCACCACTGGAATAAGAAGAGGCAATTCATGGGTCAGGGAAGAGTTAATTTGCCAAAAGCCCTGAAAAACAGCCTGGACCCCCAGAACTGCCCATGTTGGCTGGTTTGACATTCTTAAATTGATCAAAATTTCCAGACTCTTGCCATGAGATAAAAAGGGATGAGTAGTTGTCACCCTCCCTCCCCCCAGACATTAAAGAGGTGAACCCCAGCATAGCAGGAAGTTACACACTGGGATTAGATGTGATAATAATTACCTAAGGAGTCCTGCTGGATGTTCTGCCATCATTCCGGATTATCTGCCACATGCACGCTCGTTTATTAAAGCATATTCTTTATAGAACAGAACAGATTGTTTAAATTATATGGTGAAGTGGTTTACCTTTATGGACAGGTCGTGGATAATTTGTAGCAAATACTGAAACCTCAGAATTGTGCTGTGTTGTGTTAGTGTGGTAATTTGTACAGTATCACCTTGCTTTCCTGCCTGGCTGAGTACTTAGTTGACACAGGGCAAAACCCAAGTGATACGATCAAACGGACAATCCGCCATGGGCTTTCGGTGACTTTGGAGTGTTTACGCTTGTGGATGAATGCAGGAAAACATATTGCTCTAGGTTGGATTTCTGTACTGGGGTCCAGCCAGCACCAACTGATTCGTAGCAGGTTTTCTGAGTAGTACCACTTTCTATCTATTAGCACTTTTTATCTACTGGAATCCCCTGATTATTTCACTGGTAATAAAACATGCTCTCAGCCACAGAAGAGTCTTGACTGAACCTTGCACTGGCGTCATGCAAATGGTTCCATTGATTTCAAATAGAAATTGCTAATATATTCACTGTGGCATTATCACTTTGTTCAAAAGAATCCTAAAATGCCCCATAATTTAAAACTCTTATATCTGTAACTCTCACCTAGGTGTCTTCTTCGTACAGAACTTACGCAAGTCATTAACTCTCAGTTCAAAGTTATGTACATTGAAGAACTTTGTGAATAAGGCTGAGATTGCAGTTAAATATGTAAATTCAACCTCAGTATTCTCAAAATGCTCTAGTAAATCAATGTTAATGATAGTAGTTTCCCATATAACATATTTAATTCCTCCTCTTCAAAGCATTTTACAAACTCGATTTTACAGTAAATACACAGAAGTAGAGAGCACAGGAAACACGGAGGGAAAAGGCAATTGGCAGCCTGAAAAAGAGTGGTTTAGAAATAAAATTTTGTCGTAAATGAAAAATTAGAATTTTGAGATTTTAAGAAATGTGACTATCTCTTATAAGAAAATGAAGACTATGAAACAATTTGGAAAGTTTTCTCAATTTCTGCCTTAATTTTGAACCATAATAAAAATGAGGGCGTATTTCAGGCAGCGCTATGGTTTCAAGTGGGCATAGCAATTAGCCACTCCCATTGCCTGCAAACTAGCGTTTGCTTTCTGTAATGTCACAATTTAAAAAAAAAGAAAGGAAAAAACACCCCATACTTGCATCCAAAAATAGAATTAAAAAGCCCACTCTGCTGCTGTCGCTTTTACACTTACTCACCCAGTATTTCCTGTACCCACCTGCAATAAAGAAACCTTTGCAAGTTCACAAAATCATGTGTAAATATGGAACTGAGACACTACTCAGAGACTGTTAAATGCCATAGCCCGACAAAGACTGGCTATACTAAAATATTACTGCTCTGTGTGATATTGCAAACTATATACTTCTCTGCAGATGTCAGTTGACATGAGACAATAAGTATAGTTATTAAAACAAACACGCAATTTATGTATAGTTAAATAGTCTTAAATAAACCTACACTACCAGTGAATTTTGTGACACTGAAAATGGTTCAATCCATCTACTTCCGTTGCAAATTGTTCCTCTAGATCTCAATTCCGAGGCAAGAATGACATTATGGGGTAATTTAATCTATCATGTGATTATGTTCTCCTAAGCATTGCTTTAACACACCAGACTGAACTGTCTTTGTGAGTCCAGTGGCACAAAACTGTTATGCCAGTGGAAACTTTGTCACCCAAAATATATCAAATCAAAGGCATGCAAACCCCAGCAGATTTCCATTATAACCTACTCAAGGAAATGCGTTTAAAGGCAGCTGAGCTTCTGTAGGTTAGGATTCCCTATCAGACAGTGCATGTCAGGAAAGATGTAAGGCCATGCTAACTATTGTGTGGGTTACTTTTTCTGCCCGTTGGCCTGCGGGAACAGAACAGAACAGAAGCGGTGATAGCACTGACATGAAGCCATTTATTCTGCTTGCCCCTGTTCCTGCATTCAGTAAAAGGCAGCTCATGAACCCTATATTTAAACTTTCTCTTCTGATTTTTTTTTCACCGATCCTTCCAGAAAAATCATGTTATGGCAAATGAAGTTTCCTAGGGAATTTTTTTTGGCAGGGAGAGAGTCTAAAATAGGTCAGTGACAGATGAAAAATTGCATTCACTTCATATTCATTCGCTGAAAGAGACTGAAATTTCTCCTGAGCACTGCTTCAATTTCACTTTCTGATTCTTGCCCCAAGTTTCCTCCATTAGGACTTTTTGTGGCAAGAAAAGGCTCAAAACACCATCAGTGTGGGACTTGTATAGTTAAAAACCAGTTTGCAGCAACAATAAAAAACGGCTGTTGTTTTGTACCTCACTGATAAATGGATGTCTGTTGTTCTTCTACCCTGGAAATTAATAATACTGGACCAGTTGCCTCAGAGACAGCCAGGCAGCCATTAGCAATCAGTAAAAATTAATGTACTGCAGGGAATTTAGCAAGGAGATGTGTTTAAGTGTGTAGGGGCACCTTAACCACCCATCCAGTACGGGTGCGTGCCGGCAGTCTCCGAGCCGTTA